>NC_084595.1:1400366-1700366 GCF_033807715.1 Cololabis saira | reverse complement strand
TGATCACCTGGCAATCATCATGGACATCAACATCCCCATCCCCACTCCCAAAGAAGCACGCAAAATATCCTTCCGCAACATCAGATCCATCTCCCCCTCTGCCCTCTCAGCCTCTCTCGCCACTCAGATGTCCGCCTCCCCTCCCCCGTCACCCGACAACCCCTCGGACCTCGTGGATTACTACAATCATACACTCTCCTCCTGTCTTGATCAACTGGCTCCCATCAAAACCAAAACAGTCTCTTTCGCACGCTCAGCACCCTGGTACACCCCTGAACTCCGCAAACTGAAATCCCGTAAACGTCAACTCGAGCGACTCTGCAAGAAATCTGGATTAACTGTTCACCAACTCGCCTACACTGATCATCTCCACCAATACAAGGATGCCCTCAACTCAGCTCGCTCCACCTACTTCTCCAACATCATCCATTCCGACTCCTCCAACCCAAAGGCTCTCTTCTCCACAATCAACAAACTTCTCAAACCCAGTGACAACATCTCCAACTCCTTCACAGTCTCTAAGTGCAACGACTTCCTCTCATTTTTTCAATCCAAAATCCAGACCATCTACAGTAACCTGACCACCTCCTCCACCCCCTCCACCTCCCCACCTGTTTACCCCCCCTCCACCACTCAGCCCCTGTCTCACTTCTCTCCCATGTCTTCAGCGTCTCTTTCCACTGTCATGATGGGCATGAAAACCTCTTCCTGTGCTCTGGACCCCATCCCATCCACATTTATAAAAAACTGTCTCCCAGCCATTTCCCCACTCATCATCAACATCGTCAACTCCTCCTTCAGCTCTGGATCAGTCCCGGACACCCTCAAACTGGCAGCTGTCACCCCCATCCTCAAAAAACCTGGACTCAACCCTGACACCATGAACAACTTCCGGCCCATTTCCAACCTCCCTTTCCTGTCAAAAATTCTGGAACGCGCCGTCGCCACTCAGCTCAAGACCCACCTCACCTCCAATGATCTGTTTGAAACATTTCAATCTGGTTTCCGCTCACGTCACAGCACAGAAACAGCCCTCATCAAAGTCACCAATGACCTCCTTCTCTCCTCCGACTCCGGCAACCTCAGCATTCTCCTTCTCCTGGACCTCACAGCAGCCTTCGACACCATCAGCCACACCATCCTCCTCTCCCGCCTGGAATCATCTCTCTACATCACCGGATCCGCCCTCTCCTGGTTAAAATCCTATCTCACCAACAGACATCAATTCATCAGCATCAACAACTGCTCCTCCTCCACTGCCCCTCTGTCACAAGGCGTCCCCCAGGGTTCGGTGCTTGGTCCTCTACTCTTCATCCTCTACATGCTCCCCCTTGGCAACATCATCCGCCGCCACCGCCTCCACTTCCACTGCTACGCCGACGACGTCCAACTGTACATCTCCACCAAATCCCTCACCTCTGCAACCCACTCTACCCTGACCAACTGCCTCGCCGAAATCAAGTCATGGATGCACTCGAACTTCCTCCAACTCAACTACAACAAATCGGACATGCTCATCATCGGCCCAAAATCCCTCACCAAAACCGCTCACAACTTCACCCTCACCATGGACAACTCCATTCTGTCTCCCTCCACTCACATCCGCAACCTCGGAGTTATCCTGGACAGTAACCTCTCCTTCCAACACCATGTCAACCACATCACAAGGACTGCTTTCTTCCACCTGAAAAATATTGCCCGTCTCCGTCCATCACTCTCCTTCTCTACCGCTGAAACCTTGATCCACGCCTTCATCACCTCAAGACTCGACTACTGCAATAGCATCCTCTACGGTTCAACTTCCAAGGTCCTCAATAAACTCCAATATATTCAAAACTCTGCCGCCCGCCTGCTCACCCACACCCGCTCCAGAGACCACATCACCCCAGTCCTCCAGAAGCTCCACTGGCTCCCCATCCCTCAACGGATCCACTTCAAAATCCTTCTCCTCACCCACAAAGCCCTCCACAACCAGGCCCCCTGCTACCTCACCGATCTGCTCCACCGCTACACTCCCTCCCGCAGCCTCCGCTCCTCTGACGCCAACCTCCTGTCCCTTCCTGTCAGAACCAAGCACCGGACCTGGGGCGACAGGGCCTTCTCCATCGCTGCACCCACCCTCTGGAACTCCCTCCCCAAAAACATCCGTGACTGTACAGACCTCCCAGCATTCAAATCCCATCTCAAAACTCACCTTTACAGAACTGCTTTTAATGTGTGATTAACGTCCTGTCTCATGTTGTGTCCTTTTGTACTGTCCTGTGTAATTGTAATCTGTATTATGTGTTTTGTTTTAATGTAAAGCGTCTTTGAGTGCCCAGAAAAGCGCTATATAAATAAAATGTATTATTATTATTATTATTATTATTAATGTCCATCTCTATGCTGATGATACTCAGCTGTATCTGTCATTAATGTCTCTATGCTGATGATACTCAGCTGTATCTGTCATTAATGTCTCTATGCTGATGATACTCAGCTGTATCTGTCATTAATGTCTCTGCTGATGATACTCAGCTGTATCTGTCATTAATGTCTCTATGCTGATGATACTCAGCTGTATCTGTCATTAATGTCTCTATGCTGATGATACTCAGCTGTATCTGTCATTAATGTCTCTATGTTGATGATACTCACTACGTTACGCTACATTAATATCGACATTTCTACTTTTTTCTCAAAATTTGGACTTTATTCACAAAATTTCGACTTTATTCACGATATTTCGACTTTATTCAGTAAATTTGGCCTTTATTCTCTAAATTTGTCCGTTATTGGTACGAGCGGTTCCTCACCAGCAGGACGTGGTTCCGGATCAGGAACAGCTGTTTGCTCCACTGGCCGAGCCACTTCCTCCTCCACAGGTATCCGCAGAGCCGGGACTCGGGGACGGGCCTGAGGCAGGGCTGGGACAGGTAGTGGGCCCGGTCCTGGACCAGGGGGACCCGGCCCTGGACCCGGTCCTGGACCAGGGGGACCCGGTCCTGGACCCGGTCCCGGTCCTGGACCCGGTCCTGGTCCTGGTCCTCGTCCTCGTCCCCGTACGACTCGTAGTGGCTGCTGTCGGACTCTGCTCTCTCTGTGGAGACGGAGATCTGGTTTGAATTGAATTGAAATCTTTATTTCGAGCATAAAATAATATAAAAAACAATTAAAGCTGCAAGCAGCAATGAACGGATGAACGGGCCCTCACGCGTGCAATTTTCACCAGTAAAAGTCAAGGACTCCGATGACACAACCATGACTCTTTATGTCAAACCATTCAAAACTTATGGCAGAAAAAAGGGACTTTCAAATATCGACCAATCAGAAGAAGGGGCGGGGCTAATTTGCACCGATTATGGTGAAGGACTCAAACCCGAGTCCGATGACACCACCCACGAGTCTTTATGTCAAACCATTCAAACGTTATAGCAGAAAATAGGAACTATCAAATATGGACCAATCAGATGAAGGGGGGGGGGGGGGGGGGCGCTTGTTGGTGTCTAGCGTCGCCACGGTAACGCTTTTGAAAGAGAAAAGTAATGCGCGTAGTCGCAGGATGGAGATGCACATTTTGATGTATAACACACCTGGGTGCACGTTACGGTTCAGGCTGAATTAACTGCTGAAGGAATGGCATAAATTGCGCCAAAATTACGCGATTAATTCAAAATGTTCAAAATTACCGACTTCCTGTTCAGTTTCGGCCATGGCGCCAAGAGGCTTTTCTTTAAGTTGCGACATGATACAGGTGTGTACCGATTTTCGTGCATGTACTTTTGGGGCACGTTTAGGGGGAAAAAAGGCCCTCCTTTCGTCAGAAAAATATTCCTGGGGTTCTGGGGGTTTACCTGCCGGGGAGGTTGGTGTTACCTGTCGTTGCCGTGGAGACGTAAGGCTCCGCCTCCTCGTAGGTGTCCTCGTCCTCCTCCTCCTCCTCCTCAGCTCCCAGACCTCCGGGAGGGTGGGGGGGAACCCTGGGGCCCTGCAGGTGGGGGGAGGAACTTGGTTCAGGTCTGGTCCAGTCCAGTCCGGTTTGAGGGTTCAGTCCAGGTCAATGTGGTCCAGTTATTCAGTCTGGTCTGGTCTGATCTGGACTGGTGTGACGACTCGAAAAATGTCGAGTTTAACGTTGAAGTACAATTTCGAGAAAAAAATCGAAATGTTGAGAAAAAAGTCAAATTTTCGTGAATAAAGTTGAAATGTTGAGAAAAAAGGCGAAATTTCGACTTTATTCTTGAAATTGTATTTCAACATTAATCTAGACATTTGGACTTTTTTCTCCACATTTGGACTTTTTTCTCCACATTTCGACTTTATTCCCCAAATTTCGACTTTTTTATTGAAATTGCACTTCAATTGTACTTCAACATTAATCTCTGGTCAACAGTGCTGATTCAAGTCAAATAAGGTTTAGGAAACGTCTGCTTCTAGTTTAACAATTATCTTCATCATCACAGGAGAAACTGGTTTCATGTGTGTGTGTGTGTGTGTGTGTGTGTGTGTGTGTGTGTGTGTGTGTGTGTGTGTGTGTGTGTGTGTGTGTGTGTGTGTGTGTGTGTGTGTGTGTGTGTGTGTGTGTGTGTGTCTCAGAGACAGGAAGTCCAGTGTTTACATGGAGGCCGTCTCCTCTGCTTCCTATTGGCCAACGGAGGCAGGAAGTCGTCATGATGTCATGATGGAGGCTGATTAGCATCTGATTAGCATCTGGTTTACGTGACGGATGGATGGAAGGAACACACACACACACACACACACACACACACACACACACACACACACACTGGTCTCCTCCCAACATCCCGTCATTACTGACCCACATCACATAGCTTTCAGACTAAAGGGAGACGTGACACACGTACGTTTAATTATTAGCCTTAATTAGGTTTAATTCTACTACGGCCTCGTGTTGCTGCTGCTGAGAAGAAGCTCCGCTGTCAGAGAGAGTCGTATACAAACCTGCCAATAAACCGTCCTCCAACTGTCCATCAACCGTCAATAAACCGTACATCAACCGTCAATAAATCGTCCATCAACCGTCCATCAACCGTCAATAAACCATCAATAAACCGTCAATAAACCGTCAATAAACCGTCAATAAACCGTCAATAAACCGTCCATCAACCGTCCATCAACCGTCAATCAACCGTCAATAAACCGTGAGTAAACCGTCAATAAACCGTCCATAAACCGTCCATCAACCGTGCATCAACCGTCAATAAACCATCAATAAACCGTCAATAAACCGTCAATAAACCGTCAATAAACCGTCCATCAACCATCCATAAACCGTCCATCAACCGTCAATAAACCGTCCTCCAACTGTCCATTAACCGTCAATAAACCGTCCTCCAACTGTCCATCAACCGTCCATCAACCGTCCATCAACCGTCCATCAACCGTCCATCAACCGTCCATCAACCGTCCATCAACCGTCAATAAACCGTGAGTAAACCGTCAGTAAACCGTCCATCAACCGTCCATCAACCGTCCATCAACCGTCAATACACCATCAATAAACCGTCAATAAACCGTCAATAAACCGTGAGTAAACCATCAATAAACCGTCCATAAACCGTCCATCAACCGTCCATCAACCGTCAATAAACCGTCAGTAAACCGTCAATAAACCATCCATAAACCGTCAATAAACCGTCAATAAACCGTCCTCCAACTGTCCATCAACCGTCAATACACCGTCAATAAACCGTCAATGAACCGTCAATAAACCGCCAATAAACCGTCAATAAACCGTCCATCAACCGTCAATAAACCGTACATCAACCGTCAATAAACCGTCCATAAACCGTCCATCAACCGTCAATAAACCGTCCTCCAACTGTCCATCAACCGTCAATAAACCGTCCATCAACCGTCAATAAACCATCAATAAACTGTCAATAAACCGTCAATAAACCGTCCTCCAACTGTCCATCAACCGTCAATAAACCGTCCATCAACCGTCCATCAACCGTCAATAAACCGTTAATAAACCGTCCATCAACCGTCAATAAACCGTCAATAAACCGTCCATCAACCGTCCATCAACCGTCCATCAACCGTCAATAAACCATCAATAAACTGTCAATAAACCGTCAATAAACCGTCCTCCAACTGTCCATCAACCGTCAATAAACCATCAATAAACTGTCAATAAACCGTCAATAAACCGTCCTCCAACTGTCCATCAACCGTCAATAAACCGTCCATCAACCGTCCATCAACCGTCAATAAACCGTTAATAAACCGTCCATCAACCGTCAATAAACCGTCAATAAACCGTCCATCAACCGTCCATCAACCGTCAATAAACCGTCCATCAACCGTCCATCAACCGTCAATAAACCGTCAGTAAACCGTCAATAAACCATCCATAAACCGTCAATAAACCGTCAATAAACCGTCCTCCAACTGTCCATCAACCGTCAATACACCGTCAATAAACCGTCAATGAACCGTCAATAAACCGCCAATAAACCGTCAATCAACCGTCAATAAACCGTCAATAAACCGTACATCAACCGTCAATAAATCGTACATCAACCGTCAATAAACCGTCCATAAACCGTCCATCAACCGTCAATAAACCGTCCTCCAACTGTCCATCAACCGTCAATAAACCGTCCATCAACCGTCAATAAACCGTCCTCCAACTGTCCATCAACCGTCAATAAACCGTCCATAAACCGTCCATCAACCGTCAATAAACCGTCCTCCAACTGTCCATCAACCGTCAATAAACCGTCCATCAACCGTCAATACACCGTCCATCAACCGTCAATAAACCATCAATAAACTGTCAATAAACCGTCAATAAACCGTCCTCCAACTGTCCATCAACCGTCAATAAACCGTCCATCAACCGTCCATCAACCGTCAATAAACCGTTAATAAACCGTCCATCAACCGTCAATAAACCGTCAATAAACCGTCCATCAACCGTCCATCAACCGTCCATCAACCGTCAATAAACCATCAATAAACTGTCAATAAACCGTCAATAAACCGTCCTCCAACTGTCCATCAACCGTCAATAAACCATCAATAAACTGTCAATAAACCGTCAATAAACCGTCCTCCAACTGTCCATCAACCGTCAATAAACCGTCCATCAACCGTCCATCAACCGTCAATAAACCGTCAATAAACCGTCCATCAACCGTCAATAAACCGTCAATAAACCGTCCATCAACCGTCCATCAACCGTCCATCAACCGTCAATAAACCGTCAATAAACCGTCCATCAACCGTCAATAAACCGTCAATAAACCGTCCATCAACCGTCAATAAACCGTCCATCAATCTTCAATAAACCGTCCATTAACCGTCAATAAACCGTCCATCAACCGTCCATCAACCGTCAATAAACCGTCAATAAACCGTCCATCAACCGTCCATCAACCGTCCATCAACCGTCCATCAACCGTCCATCAACCGTCCATCAACCGTCCATAAACCGTCCATCAACCATCAATAAACCGTCCATCAACCGTCAATAAACCGTCAATAAACCGTCAATAAACCGTCAATAAACCGTCAATAAACCGTCCATCAACCGTCCATAAACCGTCAATAAACTGTCAATAAACCGTCAATAAACCGTCCATCAACCGTCAATAAACCGTCAATAAACCGTCAATAAACCGTCAATAAACCGTCAATAAACCGTCCTCCAACTGTCCATCAACCGTCAATAAACCGTCAATAAACCGTCCTCCAACTGTCCATCAACCGTCCATCAACCGTCCATCAACCGTCCATCAACCGTCCATCAACCGTCCATAAACCGTCCATCAACCATCAATAAACCGTCCATCAACCGTCAATAAACCGTCAATAAACCGTCAATAAACCGTCAATAAACCGTCCATCAACCGTCCATAAACCGTCAATAAACCGTCAATAAACCGTCCATCAACCGTCCATAAACCGTCCATCAACCGTCAATAAACCGTCCATCAACCGTCAATAAACCGTCAATAAACCGTCAATAAACCGTCCATCAACCGTCAATAAACCGTCAATAAACCGTCAATAAACCGTCCATCAACCGTCAATAAACCGTCCATCAACCGTCAATCAACCGTCCATCAACCGTCCATCAACCGTCAATCAACCGTCCATCAACCGTCCATCAACCGTTAATAAACCGTTAATAAACCGTCAATAAACCGTCCATCTCATTCAACTCACTATCAATGTTTAAATGGGTCACTTGTAGTAAAACTCTTTTGTTTGAACAAGTTGGACCAGTGATGAGACTCACCGTCTCCCTCTGGTGGACAGGTGGACGTTCAGGTGAGAAGACGCCTGGAGGGACAGAGAGACAACAGTCGTCATGGTAACTAAATCTAAACACTAATAAAGCTAAACACTAATAAACCTAAACACTAATAAACCTGAACACTAATAAAACCATAGTATTGTTACCTGGTCCAGGTGTTTCCAGTAAAGTAGTAAAGTAATTATACTTTGAGGTTGTAGTATTGTTACCTGGTCCAGGTGTTTCCAGTAAAGTATTTATACTTTGAGGTTGTAGTATTGTTACCTGGTCCAGGTGTTTCCAGTAAAGTAATTATACTTTGAGGTTGTAGTATTGTTACCTGGTCCAGGTGTTTCCAGTAAAGTAGTAAAGTAATTATACTTTGAGGTTGTAGTATTGTTACCTGGTCCAGTAAAGTAATTATACTTTGAGGTTGTAGTATTGTTACCTGGTCCAGATGTTTCCAGTAAAGTAATTATACTTTGAGGTTGTAGTATTGTTACCTGGTCCAGTAAAGTAATTATACTTTGAGGTTGTAGTATTGTTACCTGGTCCCGGTGTTTCCAGTAAAGTAGTAAAGTAATTATACTTTGAGGTTGTAGTATTGTTACCTGGTCCAGGTGTTTCCAGTAAAGTAATTATACTGTGAGGTTGTAGTATTGTTACCTGGTCCAGGTAGTAAAGTACTTATACTTTGAGGTTGTAGTATTGTTACCTGGGGTTTCCAGCTCGTTGCTAGGAGACGATGATGACGGACAGCTCATGATCATGTACTCGGCATCTTCAGCTGGAAACAGAGAAGTACTCCGTTAGTACCCAGTACTGCCGTAGTACTCTGGTACTACATCCGTGGTACAGCTGTAGTACTCTAGTACAACAGCTGGAAACAGAAGTATTCAGTTAGTACCCAGTACTGCCGTAGTACTCTAGTCCTACTAGCCGTAGTACTCTAGTACTTCCGGCCGTAGTACTCTAGTACTCAAGCCATAGTACTCTAGTACTCCAGCCGTAGTACTGTAGTACAGCAGTACTGTAGTACTGGTATAGTAGTTCTGTAGTACTAGTACTTTTACCCGGGGCCTGCAGCTGGGACTCTAGTATAGTAGTACTAGTTAGTACTAGTTAGTACTAGTACTAACTAGTACTAACTAGTACTAACTAGTACTAACTAGTACTAACTAGTACTAGTTAGTACTAGTACTAGTTAGTACTAGTACTATAGTACTTTTACCCGGGGCCTGCAGCTGGGACTCTAGTATAGTAGTACAAGTTAGTACTAGTTAGTACTAGTACTAACTAGTACTAACTAATACTAGTTAGTACTAGTACTAGTTAGTACTAGTACTATAGTACTTTTACCCGAGGCCTGCAGCTGGTACTCTAGTATAGTAGTACTAGTTAGTACTAGTTAGTACTAGTTAGTACTAGTACTATAGTACTTTTACCCGGGGCCTGCAGCTGGTACTCTAGTATAGTAGTACTAGTTAGTACTAGTTAGTACTAGTTAGTACTAGTTAGTACTAGTTAGTACTAGTACTATAGTACTTTTACCCGGGGCCTGCAGCTGGTACTCTAGTATAGTAGTACTAGTTAGTACTAGTACTAACTAGTTAGTACTAGTTAGTACTAGTACTAACTAGTACTAGTACTATAGTACTTTTACCCGAGGCCTGCAGGTGGTACTCTAGTATAGTAGTACTAGTTAGTACTAGTTACTACTAGTTAGTACTAGTACTATAGTACTTTTACCTGGGGCCTGCAGCTGGTACTCTAGTATAGTAGTACTAGTTAGTACTAGTTAGTACTAGTTAGTACTAGTACTAACTAGTACTAGTTAGTACTAGTACTAACTAGTACTAGTTAGTACTAGTACTATAGTACTTTTACCCGGGGCCTGCAGCTGGGACTCTAGTATAGTAGTACTAGTTAGTACTAGTTAGTACTAGTACTATAGTACTTTTACCCAGTGCCTTCAGCTGGTACTCTAGTATAGTAGTACTAGTTAGTACTAGTTAGTACTATTACTAAAGTACTTTTACCCTGGGCTTGCAGCTGGGACTCTAGTATAGTAGTACTAGTTAGTATAGTTAGTACTAGTTAGTACTAGTACTATAGTACTTTTACCCGGGGCCTGCAGCTGGTGCTCTAGTATAGTAGTACTAGTTAGTACTAGTACTTTTACCCGGGGCCTGCTGCTGGTACTCTAGTATAGTAGTACTAGTTAGTACTAGTACTATAGTACTTTTACCCGGGGCCTGCAGCTGGTACTCTAGTATAGTAGTACTAGTTAGTACTAGTTAGTACTAGTTGGTACTAGTTAGTACTAGTACTATAGTACTTTTACCCGGGGCCTGCAGCTGGTACTCTAGTATCGTAGTACTAGTTAGTACTAGTACTATAGTACTTTTACCCGGGGCCTGCAGCTGGTACTCTAGTATCGTAGTACTAGTTAGTACTAGTTAGTACTAGTACTATAGTACTTTTACCCGGGGCCTGCAGCTGGTACTCTAGTATCATAGTACTAGTTAGTACTAGTACTATAGTACTTTTACCCGGGGCCTGCAGCTGGTACTCTAGTATCGTAGTACTAGTTAGTACTAGTTAGTACTAGTACTATAGTACTTTTACCCGGGGCCTGCAGCTGGTACTCTAGTATAGTAGTACTAGTTAGTACTAGTTAGTACTAGTTGGTACTAGTTAGTACTAGTACTATAGTACTTTTACCCAGGGCCTTCAGCTGGTACTCTAGTATAGTAGTACTAGTTAGTACTAGTACTATAGTACTTTTACCCAGGGCCTTCAGCTGGTACTCTACTATCGTAGTACTAGTTAGTACTAGTACTATAGTACTTTTACCCGGGGCCTGCAGCTGGTACTCTAGTATCGTAGTACTAGTTAGTACTAGTTAGTACTAGTACTATAGTACTTTTACCTGGGGCCTGCAGCTGGGACTCTAGTATAGTAGTACTAGTTAGTACTAGTTAGTACTAGTACTATAGTACTTTTACCCGGGGCCTGCAGCTGGTACTCTAGTATCGTAGTACTAGTTAGTACTAGTTAGTACTAGTACTATAGTACTTTTACCCGGGGCCTGCAGCTGGTACTCTAGTATCATAGTACTAGTTAGTACTAGTTAGTACTAGTACTATAGTACTTTTACCCGGGGCCTGCAGCTGGTACTCTAGTATCCTAGTACTAGTTAGTACTAGTTAGTACTAGTACTATAGTACTTTTACCCGGGGCCTGCAGCTGGTACTCTAGTATCATAGTACTAGTTAGTACTAGTACTATAGTACTTTTACCCGGGGCCTGCAGCTGGTACTCTAGTATCATAGTACTAGTTACTACTAGTTAGTACTAGTACTATAGTACTTTTACCCGGGGCCTGCAGCTGGTACTCTAGTATCGTAGTACTAGTTAATTCAATTCAATTCAATTCAATTTTATTTATATAGCGTCTAATACAACAGATGTTGTCTCTAGACGCTTTCCAGAGATCCAGAACATGAACATAAACATAAACATAAACATAAACCCCCGAGCAATTATTATATAAACAATGGCAGGTAAAAACTCCCCTAGTGGGAGAAAAACCTTAAGCCAAACAGTGGCAAGAAAAACTCCCCTTTAGGAGGAAGAAACCTGGACCAGGACCAGGCTCATAAGGGGGGACCCTCCTGCCGAAGGCCAGACTGGGGGAGTCAGGGACGTCGACAGCACACAGCAGGCAGGTGGAAGCAGCAACGGGATGACCAGAGGTGGGGGGGGGGGGGGGGGGGCGTCAGCAGCACACAACAGTCATGTGGAAGCAGCAGCGGGATGACCAGAGGGGGGGGGGGGCGTCAGCAGCACACAACAGTCATGTGGAAGCAGCAGCGGGATGACCAGAGGGGGGGGGGGGGTGCAGGCAGGCGGAAGCAGCAACAGCAGACATCCACGTAGGCAGGTGGAAGAAGCAATGGGATGACCAGAGGGGGGGGAGGGCCGGGAACACAGGCCAGAACGCAGCTCCTGAGGCTCCGGCCTGCAAACATACACAAAAGAGAAAAAAAGGGGGGCCGGCACAAGAAACTACAGGAACAATGGACAAAAATGATAGCTATGAGATTATAATAAATAAAAATGGTAATGGAGAAGAGAGGCAGGGAAAAGGAGAGGAGAAGAAGGGTGAGAGGCACCGCCCAGCGGATCATGTCGGTGCCCCCCTGCAGCATAGGCCTATAGCAGCATATCTACCACCAAGCTATATTTGAGACTAACTATTATAGTCTTGTTCTATAGCTGCAACTATGACTACTGACTCTAACACACTAAAGTTTACACTACCTAGAGATTTACCAACACCAGCTAGAGGTTTACTTAACACTAACTATAAGCTTTACTAAACAGAAAGGTTTTAAGTTTAGTTTTAAAGGTGGAGGTGGTGTCAGCCTCCTTAACCCAGATTGGAAGTTGGTTCCAAAGTAATGGTGCCTGATAGCAGAACGCCCGCCCTCCAAATCTACATTTAGATACTCTAGGAACTACGAGTAAACCTGCACCCTGGGAGCGGAGAGCTCGGCCAGGAACATAAGGCACTATCAAATCTTGTAAATACTGCGGAGCTAAGCCGTTTTGGGCTTTATATGCAAGTAATAAAATTTTAAATTGAATTCTGAATTTTACAGGTAGCCAATGGAGCGACGCTAACACTGGAGAGACGTGGTCTCTCCTGCTAATTCCTGTCAGTACTCGTGCTGCTGCATTTTGGATCAGCTGGAGCCTATTCAGCAAATTACTTGGACATCCTGCTAACAACACATTACAGTAATCCAGTCTAGAAGATACAAACGCATGAACTAGTTTCTCTGCATCCCTCTGCGAGAGGATTTTCCTAATTTTTGCAATATTACGGAGATGGAAAAACGCTATTTTACAAACCTGATTAACATATGGTTTAAACGACAAATCCTGATCGAAAACAACACCAAGGTTTCTCACAGTTGCACTGGAAGCCATCGCAACACCATCTAATCCCTTCCTAAGATGCTCTGGACCAAGAATGATAACCTCTGTTTTATCTGAATTTAGAAGCAAGAAATTTCTGGACATCCAGTCCTTGATGTCCCTAAGACATGCCTGAAGTTTAACTAACGGTTCTGTTTCATCCGGCTTCATAGACAAGTAGAGCTGCGTATCATCAGCATAACAATGAAAGTGTATGCCGTGATTCTGGATTATACTTCCCAACGGCTGCATGTATAAACTGAACAAGATTGGCCCTAGCACTGAACCCTGCGGAACACCATAACAGACCCTCGACTGTTCTGAAGAAACCTCATGTACATGAACAAACTGGAACCTGTCAGATAGATATGATTTAAACCAACGTAGAGCTGTCCCTTTAATCCCAACAACATGCTCTAACCTGTGCAGTAAAATGCCATGATCAACAGTGTCAAAAGCAGCACTGAGGTCCAGTAAAACCAATATGGACACTAATCCCTTATCTGAGGCCATAAGGAGGTCATTCGTGACTCGAACAAGTGCTGTCTCTGTGCTATGATGCATTCTGAACCCTGACTGAAAGACTTCAAACAGATCATTTCTATACAAATAGTCACATAACTGGCTTGAAACTGCCTTTTCCAGAATTTTAGATACAAATGGAAGGTTAGAAATTGGCCTATAATTAGCTAAGGTGTCTGGGTCAAGGGAAGGTTTTTTAAGTAAAGGTTTAATTACTGCCACTTTGAAAACCTGTGGTACATATCCTAAGCTTAGGGATAGGTTGATTTGGTCTAGTATTGTCACACCAATAAGAGAAAAAACATTTTTGAATAGTCGAGTCGGGATGGGGTCTAACATACATGTGGTTGACTTAGCTCTATTAACGAGTGAGGTCAGCTCAGGGAGGTCTATAGGATCAAAACAGTCTAGAGACAAGTCAGAGCCTAGGGAAGTCGCTAAAGCTGAAGAAACGCCCACAACCGGCTGGTTGATTTCTTCTCTAATTCTCGTGATTTTACTGTTAAAGAAGCTCATAAAGTCCTCACTACTGAGAGCTGCAGGAATGCACGGCTCAACAGAGTTGTGACTCTTTGTCAGCCTGGCTACAGTGCTGAACAGAAAACGTGGGTTACTTTTGTTATCCTCTATCAACGTTGAATAATAAGCTGTTCTGGCTTTGCGAATGGCTTTTTTATATACTATTAGAATATCTTTCCATTCACGATAAGAGTCTACAGACCTACAAGAGTACCACTTCCTTTCCATTTTACGCACGCTTTGTTTCAACATGCGAATATCTGAATTGTACCAGGGAGTTAAGCTCCTGTGGCTAGAAACCCTCCTTTTCAAAGGAGCAACTTCATCTAAAGCTGAGTGCAACAGATCAGCAGTGTTACTAACAAGAGAATCAACATCAGAGGTAGAACCCAGGTCACTGGCCTCTATTGCTTCAGTAGAGGCTTCACTATTTTCCACTGTCGCAAGACGAGCAACGGTCTCCTTAAATTTAGCAATAGCTTCATCAGACAAACATCTGCTAAAATAATACCTCCTGCCCTGCACTTCAACATCAACAACATTCAATTCCAACGTTATTAAATAATGGTCGGATAAAAGGGAGTTAACAGGTGACACCAACAGACCATCAGTTTCAACACCGTAGGTGAGAACGAGATCGAGAGTATGACCAAAACAATGCGTCGGCCCGTCCACTTTTTGTGAGATACCCATTGATTCTAGAAGAGAATTGAAAGCTAATTTAAGATTATCGCTTTCAACATCCATATGAATATTAAAATCACCCACTATGATGAATTTATCTGTACTGATCAATAATCCAGAAAGGAAATCTGAAAATTCAGACAAAAACTCTAGATAAGCACCAGCAGGGGGCCGGTACACTACCACTAACACAACTGGCTTCTCTGATTTCCAGCTCGGAAATTTCAGACTAAGCGTGAGGCTTTCAAACGTATTATGATTGCACTTAGGTTCAATTTTTGTTTGGAGACTGGAGTTATAAATTGCTGCGACTCCTCCGCCCCGGCCCGTGTTTCTAGGAATGTGATGATTAAAGTAGCCGGGCGGAGTTGATTCATTCAAACTAACATACTCTTCATCCTGTAACCATGTTTCTGTTAAGCAGAAAACATCACTCCTGCTCTCTGTGATTATATCGTTTACTAACAGAGACTTGGAGCTTAATGATCGTATATTTAGTAGTCCGCATCTAATTTTTCGGTCTCTTATTGGTACCAAATGTGCATTGGTTTTAATTTTTACAAGATTATTTTGGTTAACGCCTCTATAACGCCGCACCTGGTGAACTAGTGGAGGGCGGGGAACTGCAACTACTTCTATTTTGCTACGCACCTGGTTAGAGTTACCAGTTACATCATGTAATCTTATAGTTTTGTTGGCAGGCGTTGGTCCTCGAGAAGCAGCAGAGAAGTGTGTTAAACTACAGCTCTGCATCCTGGCCTGGACCCTGCGATGTCAGGGAGAGGGTCTAATGAAACAGGCCAAATTACTAGAGACAAGAGCAGCACCATCCCGGGTGGGATGAATGCCGTCTCTTCTAATCAGACCGGGCTTTCCCCAGAACGTTTCCCAATTGTCAATAAAGGCCACGTCGTTTTCTGAACACCACCGATACAACCAGCGACGGAGCGAGAGCATGCGACTAAACATGTCATCACTGGTCAAATTGGGGAGGGGGCCAGAGAAACCTACGGAGTCCGACATGGATTTAGCGAAGTTACACACCGAGACAATATTCATTCTGGTTACTTCCGACTGGCGAAGACGGGAGTCGTTAGCTCCGACATGGATGATAACTTTACCATATTTACGATTACCCTTTGCCAGTAGCTTCAAATTTGCTTCTATGTCGCCCGCTCTGGCCCCCGGGATACACCTAACTATGGTCTCTGGAGTCGGCTTCACATGTCTGACTATGGAGTCGCCAATCACCAGGGTCGGCTTCTCAACGGGTGTGTCGCTGAGTGGGGAAAATCGGTTAGACACGTGAAGCGGGTGGTGGTGTTCCGTGAGCCCTTTACTACGCTTCCCCCGAACCGTCACCCACCGGTCCTGACTGGCCGGCTGCTCGGGAGCTGCAGGGGAGCGGCTAGCCTCAGCTGCTATGGGCCGGTCCGCCGCTAGCTTAGCCTGGTTAGCTGAGGAGGCTATCGGACTATGGTCAAATTGGCAGAACCGGACCTCTAACTGACTGAGCCTCGCCTCCAGCCCTGCAAATAAACTACACTTTAAGCACTTACCGTCTTCACTAAAGGAGGCAGAGGAATAACTAAACATTTCACACACTGAGCAGCAAAGAGGTGAAACGGTGGGAGACGGAGAGCCCATGCTAAGATGCTAACGGAGGCTAACGGACAGAAAATGTATTGGTGATTGGTGACAGTGAAAGTTACGGAAGAGAAAATGAGCGAGTGTTGAAATAAAGACAGTAATGTACCAGATATAGTGCTATTTTACCAGAAAACAGTCTAAGTTTAAGACAAAAAAGTCGGGAGAGATCTGTGCCCGCACGCCGTGCAGCAGCAACGGACCGCAACACCAGGAAGTGACGCGATGCGTGACGCAGTACGTTACCCAATCAGCAAGCACGCAAGAGATCAGCAAGCAAGCCTCCAGCAACCTAGTTAGTACTAGTTAGTACTAGTACTATAGTATTTTTACCTGGAGCCTGCAGCTGGGACTCTAGTATAGTAGTACTAGTTAGTACTAGTTAGTACTAGTACTATAGTACTTTTACCCGGGGCCTGCAGCTGGTACTCTAGTATAGTAGTACTAGTTAGTACTAGTTAGTACTAGTTGGTACTAGTTAGTACTAGTACTATAGTACTTTTACCCAGGGCCTTCAGCTGGTACTCTAGTATAGTAGTACTAGTTAGTACTAGTACTATAGTACTTTTACCCAGGGCCTTCAGCTGGTACTCTAGTATCGTAGTACTAGTTAGTACTAGTACTATAGTACTTTTACCCGGGGCCTGCAGCTGGTACTCTAGTATCGTAGTACTAGTTAGTACTAGTTAGTACTAGTACTATAGTACTTTTACCTGGGGCCTGCAGCTGGGACTCTAGTATAGTAGTACTAGTTAGTACTAGTTAGTACTAGTACTATAGTACTTTTACCCGGGGCCTGCAGCTGGTACTCTAGTATCGTAGTACTAGTTAGTACTAGTTAGTACTAGTACTATAGTACTTTTACCCGGGGCCTGCAGCTGGTACTCTAGTATCATAGTACTAGTTAGTACTAGTTAGTACTAGTACTATAGTACTTTTACCCGGGGCCTGCAGCTGGTACTCTAGTATCCTAGTACTAGTTAGTACTAGTTAGTACTAGTACTATAGTACTTTTACCCGGGGCCTGCAGCTGGTACTCTAGTATCGTAGTACTAGTTAGTACTAGTACTATAGTACTTTTACCCGGGGCCTGCAGCTGGTACTCTAGTATAGTAGTACTAGTTAGTACTAGTACTATAGTACTTTTACCCGGGGCCTGCAGCTGGTACTCTAGTATCATAGTACTAGTTAGTACTAGTTAGTACTAGTACTATAGTACTTTTAGCCGGGGCCTGCAGCTGGTACTCTAGTATCGTAGTACTAGTTAGTACTAGTTAGTACTAGTACTATAGTACTTTTACCCGGGGCCTGCAGCTGGTATTCTAGTATTGTAGTACTAGTTAGTACTAGTTAGTACTAGTACTATAGTACTTTTAGCCGGGGCCTGCAGCTGGTACTCTAGTATCGTAGTACTAGTTAGTACTAGTACTATAGTACTTTTACCCGGGGCCTGCAGCTGGTACTCTAGTATCATAGTACTAGTTAGTACTAGTTAGTACTAGTACTATAGTACTTTTACCCGGGGCCTGCAGCTGGTACTCTAGTATCGTAGTACTAGTTAGTACTAGTTAGTACTAGTACTATAGTACTTTTACCCGGGGCCTGCAGCTGGTACTCTAGTATCATAGTACTAGTTAGTACTAGTTAGTACTAGTACTATAGTACTTTTACCCGGGGCCTGCAGCTGGTATTCTAGTATCGTAGTACTAGTTAGTACTAGTTAGTACTAGTACTATAGTACTTTTACCCGGGGCCTGCAGCTGGTACTCTAGTATCATAGTACTAGTTAGTACTAGTTAGTACTAGTACTATAGTACTTTTACCCGGGGCCTGCAGCTGGTATTCTAGTATCGTAGTACTAGTTGGGGTCCTTCAGGCCCGGGTAGCTGGGGGGGGGCTCCACCTTCTGTGTGGGGTCTGCCCCGGTCTGTCCGGGTTGGGGGTTCTCTGTGGCGATACTCCTTGTGGTCTTGGCCGGTGGAGCCTCTCAGTGTGGACGGCCACCCATAGGTAGTGTTTTCCTCACCCGGATCGTTAGTGCTAAGCCATGTCACCAGTCCAGTGTGTGTGTGTGTGTGTGTGTGGTGTGTGTGTGTGTGTGTGTGTGTGTGTGTGTGTGTGTGTGTGTGTGTGTGTGTGTGTGTGTGTGTGTGTGTGTGTGTGTGTGTGTGTGTGTGTGTGTGTGTGTGTGTGTGTGTGTGTGTGTGTGGGCGTGTGAGTGTATGCACATGTGTATGAGTGTGAGTGAGGGTGTGTGTATGCGTGGGGGTGGGGTCGTATGGGATGTTTTAAATTGTACTTTTGATTGTTATTTTATTTTGTATGTAAAGCACCATGAGTTGCACTTACACTGCATGAGTTGGTGCTATACAAATAAATCAAGTTTAAGTTTAAGTTTAGTTAGTACTAGTACTATAGTACTTTTACCCGGGGCCTGCAGCTGGGACTCTAGTATAGTAGTACTAGTTAGTACTAGTACTATAGTACTTTTACCTGGGGCCTGCAGCATGTATTCTAGTATAGTAGTACTAGTTAGTACTAGTACTATAGTACTTTTACCTGGGGCCTGCAGGTGGTACTCTAGTATAGTAGTACTAGTTAGTACTAGTTAGTACTAGTACTATAGTACTTTTACCTGGGGCCTGCAGCTGGGACTCTAGTATAGTAGTACTAGTTAGTACTAGTACTATAGTACTTTTACCCGGGGCCTGCAGCTGGGACTCTAGTATAGTAGTACTAGTTAGTACTAGTTAGTACTAGTTAGTACTAGTACTATAGTACTTTTACCTGGGGCCCTCAGCTGGGACTCTAGTATAGTAGTACTAGTTAGTACTAGTTAGTACTAGTTAGTACTAGTTAGTACTAGTTAGTACTAGTACTATAGTACTTTTACCCGGGGCCTGCAGCTGGTACTCTAGTATCGTAGTACTAGTTAGTACTAGTTAGTACTAGTACTATAGTACCTTTACCTGTGGCCTGCAGCTGGTACTGTAGTATAGTAGTACTAGTTAGTACTAGTTAGTACTAGTACTATAGTACTTTTACCTGGGGCCTGCAGCAGGACACTAGTATAGTAGTACTAGTTAGTACTAGTTAGTACTAGTACTATAGTACTTTTACCTGGGGCCTGCAGCAGGACACTAGTATAGTAGTACTAGTTAGTACTAGTTAGTACTAGTACTATAGTACTTTTACCTGGGGCCTGCAGCTGGGACTCTAGTATAGTAGTACTAGTTAGTACTAGTTAGTACTAGTACTATAGTACTTTTACCTGGGGCCTGCAGCTGGGACTCTAGTATAGTAGTACTAGTTAGTACTAGTTAGTACTAGTACTATAGTACTTTTACCTGGGGCCTGCAGCAGGACACTAGTATAGTAGTACTAGTTAGTACTAGTTAGTACTAGTACTATAGTACTTTTACCTGGGGCTTGCAGCTGGGACTCTAGTATAGTAGTACTAGTTAGTACTAGTTAGTACTAGTACTATAGTACTTTTACCTGGGGCCTGCAGCTGGTACTCTGGTATAGTAGTACTAGTTAGTACTAGTACTATAGTACCTTTACCTGTGGCCTGCAGCTGGTACTCTAGTATAGTAGTACTAGTTAGTACTAGTTAGTACTAGTACTATAGTACTTTTACCTGGGGCCTGCAGCTGGGACTCTAGTATAGTAGTACTAGTTAGTACTAGTTAGTACTAGTACTATAGTACTTTTACCTGGAGCCTGCAGCTGGGACTCTAGTATAGTAGTACTAGTTAGTACTAGTTAGTACTAGTTTGTACTAGTTAGTACTAGTACTATAGTACTTTTACCTGTGGCCTGCAGCTGGGACTCTAGTATAGTAGTACTAGTTAGTACTAGTTAGTACTAGTTAGTACTAGTTAGTACTAGTACTATAGTACTTTTACATGGGGCCTGCAGCTGGGACTCTAGTATAGTAGTACTAGTTAGTACTAGTTAGTACTAGTTAGTACTAGTTAGTACTAGTTAGTACTAGTACTATAGTACTTTTACCTGGAGCCTGCAGCTGGGACTCTAGTATAGTAGTACTAGTTAGTACTAGTTAGTACTAGTTAGTACTAGTTAGTACTAGTACTATAGTACTTTTACATGGGGCCTGCAGCTGGGACTCTAGTATAGTAGTACTAGTTAGTACTAGTTAGTACTAGTTAGTACTAGTTAGTACTAGTTAGTACTAGTACTATAGTACTTTTACCTGGGGCCTGCAGCTGGGACTCTAGTATAGTAGTACTAGTTAGTACTAGTTAGTACTAGTACTATAGTACTTTTACCTGTGGCCTGCAGCAGGACTCTAGTATAGTAGTACTAGTTAGTACTAGTTAGTACTAGTACTATAGTACTTTTACCTGTGGCCTGCAGCAGGACTCTAGTATAGTAGTACTAGTTAGTACTAGTTAGTACTAGTACTATAGTACCTTTACCTGTGGCCTGCAGCAGGACTCTAGTATAGTAGTACTAGTTAGTACTAGTTAGTACTAGTTAGTACTAGTTAGTACTAGTACTATAGTACCTTTACCTGTAGCCTGCAGCAGGACTCTAGTATAGTAGTACTAGTTAGTACTAGTTAGTACTAGTTAGTACTAGTTAGTACTAGTACTATAGTACTTTTACCCGGGGCCTGCAGCTGGGACTCTAGTATAGTAGTACTAGTTAGTACTAGTTAGTACTAGTACTATAGTACTTTTACCTGGGGCCTCTATCTGGGACTCTAGTATAGAGTACTAGTTAGTACTAGTTAGTACTAGTTAGTACTAGTACTATAGTACTTTTACCCGGGGCCTGCAGCTGGGACTCTAGTATAGTAGTACTAGTTAGTACTAGTTATTACTAGTTATTACTAGTTAGTACTAGTTAGTACTAGTTAGTACTAGTACTATAGTACTTTTACCTGGGGCCTGCAGCTGGGACTCTAGTATAGTAGTACTAGTTAGTACTAGTTAGTACTAGTACTATAGTACTTTTACATGGGGCCTGCAGCTGGGACTCTAGTATAGTAGTACTAGTTAGTACTAGTTAGTACTAGTACTATAGTACTTTTACCTGGGGCCTGCAGCAGGACTCTAGTATAGTAGTACTAGTTAGTACTAGTTAGTACTAGTACTATAGTACTTTTACCTGGGGCCTGCAGCAGGACTCTAGTATAGTAGTACTAGTTAGTACTAGTTAGTACTAGTACTATAGTACTTTTACCTGGGGCCTGCAGCTGGGACTCTAGTATAGTAGTACTAGTTAGTACTAGTTAGTACTAGTACTATAGTACTTTTACCTGGGGCCTGCAGCTGGGACTCTAATATAGAGTACTAGTTAGTACTAGTTAGTACTAGTACCTGGGGCCTGCAGCATGTATTCTAGTATCGTAGTACTAGTTAGTACTAGTTAGTACTAGTACCTGGGGCCTGCAGCTGGGACTCTAATATAGAGTACTAGTTAGTACTAGTTAGTACTAGTTAGTACTAGTACCTGGGGCCTGCAGCATGTATTCTAGTATAGTAGTACTAGTTAGTACTAGTACTATAGTACTTTTACCAGGGGCCTGCAGCTGGGACTCTAATATAGAGTACTAGTTAGTACTAGTTAGTACTAGTTAGTACTAGTACTATAGTACTTTTACCTGGGGCCTGCAGCATGTATTCTAGTATCGTAGTACTAGTTAGTACTAGTTAGTACTAGTTAGTACTATAGTACCTGGGGCCTGCAGCTGGGACTCTAGTATAGAGTACTAGTTAGTAATAGTTAGTACTAGTTAGTACTAGTACCTGGAGCCTGTAACTGGGACAGCAGCTGCGACACCGACTTCTTCTGGGCTTGAGCGATGAACGACAGAGTTTCCTGATCCAGAACTCCGAGGAACGACTGCAGGTCCAGGATCAGTTTAGTCAGCACTGTAAACACATGAGTCATGTTAGGACTGATGAGTCATGTTAGGACTGCAGGTCCAGGATCAGTTTAGTCAGCACTGCAGAGACATGAGTCATGTTAGGACTGATCCAGGATCAGTTTAGTCAGCACTGTAGAGACATGAGTCATGTTACTGCAGGTCCAGGATCAGTTTAGTCAGCACTGTAGAGACATGAGTCATGTTACTGCAGGTCCAGGATCAGCTTAGTCAGCACTGTAGAGACATGAGTCATGTTAGGACTGCAGGTCCAGGATCAGTTTAGTCAGCACTGTAAACACATGAGTCATGTTACTGCAGGTCCAGGATCAGTTTAGTCAGCACTGTAGAGACATGAGTCATGTTAGGACTGATCCAGGATCAGTTTAGTCAGCACTGTAGAGACATGAGTCATGTTACTGCAGGTCCAGGATCAGTTTAGTCAGCACTGCAGAGACATGAGTCATGTTAGGACTGCAGGTCCAGGATCAGTTTAGTCAGCACTGTAGAGACATGAGTCATGTTAGGACTGATCCAGGATCAGTTTAGTCAGCACTGTAGAGACATGAGTCATGTTAGGACTGCAGATCCAGGATCAGTTTAGTCAGCACTGTAGAGACATGAGTCATGTTAGGACTGGTCCAGGATCAGTTTAGTCAGCACTGTAGAGACATGAGTCATGTTAGGACTGCAGGTCCAGGATCAGTTTAGTCAGCACTGTAGAGACATGAGTCATGTTACTGCAGGTCCAGGATCAGTTTAGTCAGCACTGTAGAGACATGAGTCATGTTAGGACTGCAGGTCCAGGATCAGTTTAGTCAGCACTGTAGAGACATGAGTCATGTTAGGACTGCAGGTCCAGGATCAGTTTAGTCAGCACTGTAAAGACATGAGTCATGTTACTGCAGGTCCAGGATCAGTTTAGTCAGCACTGTAGAGACATGAGTCATGTTAGGACTGATCCAGGATCAGTTTAGTCAGCACTGTAGAGACATGAGTCATGTTAGGACTGCAGGTCCAGGATCAGTTTAGTCAGCACTGCAGAGACATGAGTCATGTTACTGCAGGTCCAGGATCAGTTTAGTCAGCACTGTAGAGACATGAGTCATGTTAGGACTGATCCAGGATCAGTTTAGTCAGCACTGTAGAGACATGAGTCATGTTAGGACTGATCCAGGATCAGTTTAGTCAGCACTGTAGAGACATGAGTCATGTTAGGACTGCAGGTCCAGGATCAGTTTAGTCAGCACTGCAGAGACATGAGTCATGTTACTGCAGGTCCAGGATCAGTTTAGTCAGCACTGCAGAGACATGAGTCATGTTAGGACTGCAGGTCCAGGATCAGTTTAGTCAGCACTGTAGAGACATGAGTCATGTTAGGACTGCAGATCCAGGATCAGTTTAGTCAGCACTGCAGAGACATGAGTCATGTTAGGACTGATCCAGGATCAGTTTAGTCAGCACTGTAGAGACATGAGTCATGTTAGGACTGATCCAGGATCAGTTTAGTCAGCACTGTAGAGACATGAGTCATGTTAGGACTGATCCAGGATCAGTTTAGTCAGCACTGCAGAGACATGAGTCATGTTACTGCAGGTCCAGGATCAGTTTAGTCAGCACTGCAGAGACATGAGTCATGTTACTGCAGGTCCAGGATCAGTTTAGTCAGCACTGTAGAGACATGAGTCATGTTACTGCAGGTCCAGGATCAGTTTAGTCAGCACTGCAGAGACATGAGTCATGTTACTGCAGGTCCAGGATCAGTTTAGTCAGCACTGCAAACACATGAGTCATGTTAGGACTGATCCAGGATCAGTTTAGTCAGCACTGTAGAGACATGAGTCATGTTAGGACTGCAGGTCCAGGATCAGTTTAGTCAGCACTGTAGAGACATGAGTCATGTTAGGACTGCAGGTCCAGGATCAGTTTAGTCAGCACTGTAGAGACATGAGTCATGTTAGGACTGGTCCAGGATCAGTTTAGTCAGCACTGTAGAGACATGAGTCATGTTAGGACTGATCCAGGATCAGTTTAGTCAGCACTGTAGAGACATGAGTCATGTTAGGACTGCAGGTCCAGGATCAGTTTAGTCAGCACTGTAGAGACATGAGTCATGTTAGGACTGCAGGTCCAGGATCAGTTTAGTCAGCACTGTAGAGACATGAGTCATGTTACTGCAGGTCCAGGATCAGTTTAGTCAGCACTGTAGAGACATGAGTCATGTTACTGCAGGTCCAGGATCAGCTTAGTCAGCACTGTAGAGACATGAGTCATGTTACTGCAGGTCCAGGATCAGCTTAGTCAGCACTGCAGAGACATGAGTCATGTTACTGCAGATCCAGGATCAGTTTAGTCAGCACTGCAGAGACATGAGTCATGTTAGGACTGCAGGTCCAGGATCAGTTTAGTCAGCACTGCAGAGACATGAGTCATGTTACTGCAGGTCCAGGATCAGTTTAGTCAGCACTGCAGAGACATGAGTCATGTTACTGCAGGTCCAGGATCAGTTTAGTCAGCACTGTAGAGACATGAGTCATGTTACTGCAGGTCCAGGATCAGTTTAGTCAGCACTGCAGAGACATGAGTCATGTTACTGCAGGTCCAGGATCAGTTTAGTCAGCACTGCAGAGACATGAGTCATGTTAGGACTGCAGGTCCAGGATCAGTTTAGTCAGCACTGTAGAGACATGAGTCATGTTAGGACTGATCCAGGATCAGTTTAGTCAGCACTGTAGAGACATGAGTCATGTTACTGCAGGTCCAGGATCAGCTTAGTCAGCACTGCAGAGACATGAGTCATGTTAGGACTGCAGGTCCAGGATCAGTTTAGTCAGCACTGTAGAGACATGAGTCATGTTAGGACTGCAGGTCCAGGATCAGTTTAGTCAGCACTGTAGAGACATGAGTCATGTTACTGCAGGTCCAGGATCAGCTTAGTCAGCACTGTAGAGACATGAGTCATGTTACTGCAGGTCCAGGATCAGTTTAGTCAGCACTGTAGAGACATGAGTCATGTTAGGACTGCAGGTCCAGGATCAGTTTAGTCAGCACTGTAGAGACATGAGTCATGTTACTGCAGGTCCAGGATCAGCTTAGTCAGCACTGTAGAGACATGAGTCATGTTAGGACTGATCCAGGATCAGTTTAGTCAGCACTGTAGAGACATGAGTCATGTTACTGCAGGTCCAGGATCAGTTTAGTCAGCACTGCAGAGACATGAGTCATGTTAGGACTGATCCAGGATCAGTTTAGTCAGCACTGTAGAGACATGAGTCATGTTAGGACTGATCCAGGATCAGTTTAGTCAGCACTGTAGAGACATGAGTCATGTTAGGACTGGTCCAGGATCAGTTTAGTCAGCACTGTAGAGACATGAGTCATGTTACTGCAGGTCCAGGATCAGTTTAGTCAGCACTGCAGAGACATGAGTCATGTTACTGCAGGTCCAGGATCAGTTTAGTCAGCACTGCAGAGACATGAGTCATGTTAGGACTGCAGGTCCAGGATCAGTTTAGTCAGCACTGTAGAGACATGAGTCATGTTAGGACTGCAGGTCCAGGATCAGTTTAGTCAGCACTGCAGAGACATGAGTCATGTTAGGACTGATCCAGGATCAGTTTAGTCAGCACTGTAGAGACATGAGTCATGTTAGGACTGATCCAGGATCAGTTTAGTCAGCACTGCAGAGACATGAGTCATGTTACTGCAGGTCCAGGATCAGTTTAGTTAGCACTGTAGAGACATGAGTCATGTTAGGACTGCAGGTCCAGGATCAGTTTAGTCAGCACTGCAGAGACATGAGTCATGTTAGGACTGATCCAGGATCAGTTTAGTCAGCACTGTAGAGACATGAGTCATGTTAGGACTGCAGGTCCAGGATCAGTTTAGTCAGCACTGTAGAGACATGAGTCATGTTAGGACTGATCCAGGATCAGTTTAGTCAGCACTGTAGAGACATGAGTCATGTTAGGACTGCAGGTCCAGGATCAGTTTAGTCAGCACTGCAGAGACATGAGTCATGTTACTGCAGGTCCAGGATCAGTTTAGTCAGCACTGCAGAGACATGAGTCATGTTAGGACTGATCCAGGATCAGTTTAGTCAGCACTGTAGAGACATGAGTCATGTTAGGACTGCAGGTCCAGGATCAGTTTAGTCAGCACTGTAGAGACATGAGTCATGTTAGGACTGGTCCAGGATCAGTTTAGTCAGCACTGTAGAGACATGAGTCATGTTACTGCAGGTCCAGGATCAGTTTAGTCAGCACTGTAGAGACATGAGTCATGTTAGGACTGCAGGTCCAGGATCAGTTTAGTCAGCACTGTAGAGACATGAGTCATGTTACTGCAGGTCCAGGATCAGTTTAGTCAGCACTGTAGAGACATGAGTCATGTTACTGCAGGTCCAGGATCAGTTTAGTCAGCACTGTAGAGACATGAGTCATGTTAGGACTGGTCCAGGATCAGCTTAGTCAGCACTGTAAAGACATGAGTCATGTTACTGCAGGTCCAGGATCAGTTTAGTCAGCACTGTAGAGACATGAGTCATGTTAGGACTGATCCAGGATCAGTTTAGTCAGCACTGCAGAGACATGAGTCATGTTAGGACTGATCCAGGATCAGTTTAGTCAGCACTGTAGAGACATGAGTCATGTTAGGACTGCAGGTCCAGGATCAGTTTAGTCAGCACTGTAAAGACATGAGTCATGTTAGGACTGATCCAGGATCAGTTTAGTCAGCACTGTAGAGACATGAGTCATGTTACTGCAGGTCCAGGATCAGTTTAGTCAGCACTGTAGAGACATGAGTCATGTTAGGACTGCAGGTCCAGGATCAGTTTAGTCAGCACTGCAGAGACATGAGTCATGTTAGGACTGCAGGTCCAGGATCAGCTTAGTCAGCACTGTAGAGACATGAGTCATGTTACTGCAGGTCCAGGATCAGTTTAGTCAGCACTGTAGAGACATGAGTCATGTTACTGCAGGTCCAGGATCAGTTTAGTCAGCACTGCAGAGACATGAGTCATGTTAGGACTGATCCAGGATCAGTTTAGTCAGCACTGTAGAGACATGAGTCATGTTAGGACTGCAGGTCCAGGATCAGTTTAGTCAGCACTGTAGAGACATGAGTCATGTTACTGCAGGTCCAGGATCAGCTTAGTCAGCACTGTAGAGACATGAGTCATGTTAGGACTGATCCAGGATCAGTTTAGTCAGCACTGCAGAGACATGAGTCATGTTACTGCAGGTCCAGGATCAGTTTAGTCAGCACTGCAGAGACATGAGTCATGTTACTGCAGGTCCAGGATCAGTTTAGTCAGCACTGCAGAGACATGAGTCATGTTACTGCAGGTCCAGGATCAGTTTAGTCAGCACTGTAGAGACATGAGTCATGTTACTGCAGGTCCAGGATCAGTTTAGTCAGCACTGTAGAGACATGAGTCATGTTACTGCAGGTCCAGGATCAGTTTAGTCAGCACTGTAGAGACATGAGTCATGTTACTGCAGGTCCAGGATCAGTTTAGTCAGCACTGTAGAGACATGAGTCATGTTAGGACTGATCCAGGATCAGTTTAGTCAGCACTGTAGAGACATGAGTCATGTTAGGACTGCAGGTCCAGGATCAGTTTAGTCAGCACTGCAGAGACATGAGTCATGTTACTGCAGGTCCAGGATCAGTTTAGTCAGCACTGTAGAGACATGAGTCATGTTAGGACTGATCCAGGATCAGTTTAGTCAGCACTGTAGAGACATGAGTCATGTTACTGCAGGTCCAGGATCAGTTTAGTCAGCACTGTAGAGACATGAGTCATGTTAGGACTGCAGGTCCAGGATCAGTTTAGTCAGCACTGTAGAGACATGAGTCATGTTAGGACTGCAGGTCCAGGATCAGTTTAGTCAGCACTGTAAAGACATGAGTCATGTTAGGACTGATCCAGGATCAGTTTAGTCAGCACTGTAGAGACATGAGTCATGTTACTGCAGGTCCAGGATCAGTTTAGTCAGCACTGTAGAGACATGAGTCATGTTAGGACTGCAGGTCCAGGATCAGTTTAGTCAGCACTGTAGAGACATGAGTCATGTTAGGACTGCAGGTCCAGAATCAGTTTAGTCAGCACTGTAGAGACATGAGTCATGTTAGGACTGCAGGTCCAGGATCAGTTTAGTCAGCACTGTAGAGACATGAGTCATGTTAGGACTGATCCAGGATCAGTTTAGTCAGCACTGTAGAGACATGAGTCATGTTACTGCAGGTCCAGGATCAGTTTAGTCAGCACTGTAGAGACATGAGTCATGTTAGGACTGCAGGTCCAGGATCAGTTTAGTCAGCACTGTAGAGACATGAGTCATGTTAGGACTGATCCAGGATCAGTTTAGTCAGCACTGTAAAGACATGAGTCATGTTAGGACTGCAGGTCCAGGATCAGTTTAGTCAGCACTGTAGAGACATGAGTCATGTTAGGACTGCAGGTCCAGGATCAGTTTAGTCAGCACTGTAAAGACATGAGTCATGTTAGGACTGCAGGTCCAGGATCAGCTTAGTCAGCACTGTAGAGACATGAGTCATGTTAGGACTGATCCAGGATCAGTTTAGTCAGCACTGCAGAGACATGAGTCATGTTAGGACTGCAGGTCCAGGATCAGCTTAGTCAGCACTGTAGAGACATGAGTCATGTTAGGACTGCAGGTCCAGGATCAGTTTAGTCAGCACTGTAGAGACATGAGTCATGGTATGTCAATGTCAATGTCAATGTGAATTTTATTTATAAAGCATATTTAAAAACGACCGGGTCGACCAAAGTGCTGTACAGCATACAAGAAAATAAAACAATACCGAAATAAAAACACAGTACACAGTGTAGAAACAATAAAATCACTAACATACTAAAATGATCAATAAAATAGTAATAAAAATAGAGAATAGAGAATAGACGACAAAGAACAGACACATACAGTGCACAATCACTTCACACAGATGTAGGAACTCATTTGGCACAAACTAAAAGCCAAAGAAAATTAATACGTTTTCAAAGAAGACTTAAAAACCAAAAATGGTAGGACTGAGGAGTCATGGTTGAGCTGAGGAGACAGAGAAGAGTGCTGAGTCATGTTAGGGTTAGGGTTAGCAAAGCGGAGCAGAGTGCTGAGTCATGTTAGGACTGATGAGTCATGTTAGGACTGAGGAGTCATGTTAGGACTGAGGAGACAGAGTGCTGAGTCATGTTTAGGCGGAGGAGGCGGAGCAGAGTGCTGAGTCATGGTTCCCTCATGGTTCCTCTCAAACAGACGTCCTTTCTTCTACAATCAGTGGTTTTAGTCGGATCATGACTCATCGCTAATCAAACATTTACATTCCAGCAGCTTCACATGTTCTTATCATTTAACCACTCTGACGTTCCAGGTTAGGAATGCAGCTCCTAAAGCACCTGTTCAGGTGAGTTTCAGCTCTGAAACACCTGTTCAGGTGAGTTTCAGCTCTGAAGCACCTGTTCAGGTGAGTTTCAGCTCTGAAGCACCTGTTCAGGTGAGTTTCAGCTCTGAAACACCTGTTCAGGTGAGTTTCAGCTCTGAAGCACCTGTTCAGGTGAGTTTCAGCTGCTCTGAATCACCTGTTCAGGTGAGTTTCAGCTGCTCTGAAACACCTGTTCAGGTGAGTTTCAGCTGCTCTGAATCACCTGTTCAGGTGAGTTTCAGCTGCTCTGAAACACCTGTTCAGGTGAGTTTCAGCTCTGAAACACCTGTTCAGGTGAGTTTCAGCTCTGAAACACCTGTTCAGGTGAGTTTCAGCTCTGAATCACCTGTTCAGGTGAGTTTCAGCTCTGAAACACCTGTTCAGGTGAGTTTCAGCTCTGAATCACCTGTTCAGGTGAGTTTCAGCTCTGAAACACCTGTTCAGGTGAGTTTCAGCTGCTCTGAAACACCTGTTCAGGTGAGTTTCAGCTCTGAAACACCTGTTCAGGTGAGTTTCAGCTCTGAAGCACCTGTTCAGGTGAGTTTCAGCTGCTCTGAATCACCTGTTCAGGTGAGTTTCAGCTGCTCTGAAACACCTGTTCAGGTGAGTTTCAGCTCTGAAGCACCTGTTCAGGTGAGTTTCAGCTGCTCTGAATCACCTGTTCAGGTGAGTTTCAGCTGCTCTGAAACACCTGTTCAGGTGAGTTTCAGCTCTGAAACACCTGTTCAGGTGAGTTTCAGCTCTGAAACACCTGTTCAGGTGAGTTTCAGCTCTGAATCACCTGTTCAGGTGAGTTTCAGCTCTGAAACACCTGTTCAGGTGAGTTTCAGCTCTGAATCACCTGTTCAGGTGAGTTTCAGCTCTGAAACACCTGTTCAGGTGAGTTTCAGCTGCTCTGAAACACCTGTTCAGGTGAGTTTCAGCTCTGAAACACCTGTTCAGGTGAGTTTCAGCATTGAAACACCTGTTCAGGTGAGTTTCAGCTCTGAAACACCTGTTCAGGTGAGTTTCAGCTCTGAAACACCTGTTCAGGTGAGTTTCAGCTGCTCTGAAACACCTGTTCAGGTGAGTTTCAGCTGCTCTGAAACACCTGTTCAGGTGAGTTTCAGCTCTGAAACACCTGTTCAGGTGAGTTTCAGCATTGAAACACCTGTTCAGGTGAGTTTCAGCTCTGAAACACCTGTTCAGGTGAATTTCAGCTCTGAAACACCTGTTCAGGTGAGTTTCAGCATTGAAACACCTGTTCAGGTGAGTTTCAGCTCTGAAACACCTGTTCAGGTGAGTTTCAGCTCTGAAACACCTGTTCAGGTGAGTTTCAGCATTGAAACACCTGTTCAGGTGAGTTTCAGCTCTGAAACACCTGTTCAGGTGAGTTTCAGCTCTGAAACACCTGTTCAGGTGAGTTTCAGCTGCTCTGAAGCACCTGTTCAGGTGAGTTTCAGCATTGAAACACCTGTTCAGGTGAATTTCAGCTCTGAAACACCTGTTCAGGTGAGTTTCAGCATTGAAACACCTGTTCAGGTGAGTTTCAGCTCTGAAACACCTGTTCAGGTGAATTTCAGCTCTGAAACACCTGTTCAGGTGAGTTTCAGCATTGAAACACCTGTTCAGGTGAGTTTCAGCTCTGAAACACCTGTTCAGGTGAGTTTCAGCTCTGAAACACCTGTTCAGGTGAGTTTCAGCTGCTCTGAAGCACCTGTTCAGGTGAGTTTCAGCTCTGAAACACCTGTTCAGGTGAGTTTCAGCTCTGAAACACCTGTTCAGGTGAGTTTCAGCTCTGAAACACCTGTTCAGGTGAGTTTCAGCTGCTCTGAAGCACCTGTTCAGGTGAGTTTCAGCTCTGAAACACCTGTTCAGGTGAGTTTCAGCTCTGAAACACCTGTTCAGGTGAGTTTCAGCTCTGAAACACCTGTTCAGGTGAGTTTCAGCTGCTCTGAAGCACCTGTTCAGGTGAGTTTCAGCTCTGAAACACCTGTTCAGGTGAGTTTCAGCTCTGAAACACCTGTTCAGGTGAGTTTCAGCTCTGAAACACCTGTTCAGGTGAGTTTCAGCTGCTCTGAAACACCTGTTCAGGTGAGTTTCAGCTGCTCTGAAACACCTGTTCAGGTGAGTTTCAGCTCTGAATCACCTGTTCAGGTGAGTTTCAGCTCTGAATCACCTGTTCAGGTGAGTTTCAGCTCTGGAACACCTGTTCAGGTGAGTTTCAGCTGCTCTGAAACACCTGTTCAGGTGAGTTTCAGCTGCTCTGAAACACCTGTTCAGGTGAGTTTCAGCTGCTCTGAAACACCTGTTCAGGTGAGTTTCAGCTGCTCTGAAACACCTGTTCAGGTGAGTTTCAGCTGCTCTGAAACACCTGTTCAGGTGAGTTTCAGCTCTGAAACACCTGTTCAGGTGAGTTTCAGCTCTGAAACACCTGTTCAGGTGAGTTTCAGCTCTGAAGCACCTGTTCAGGTGAGTTTCAGCTGCTCTGAATCACCTGTTCAGGTGAGTTTCAGCTGCTCTGAAACACCTGTTCAGGTGAGTTTCAGCTCTGAAGCACCTGTTCAGGTGAGTTTCAGCTGCTCTGAATCACCTGTTCAGGTGAGTTTCAGCTGCTCTGAAACACCTGTTCAGGTGAGTTTCAGCTCTGAAACACCTGTTCAGGTGAGTTTCAGCTCTGAAACACCTGTTCAGGTGAGTTTCAGCTCTGAATCACCTGTTCAGGTGAGTTTCAGCTCTGAAACACCTGTTCAGGTGAGTTTCAGCTCTGAATCACCTGTTCAGGTGAGTTTCAGCTCTGAAACACCTGTTCAGGTGAGTTTCAGCTGCTCTGAAACACCTGTTCAGGTGAGTTTCAGCTCTGAAACACCTGTTCAGGTGAGTTTCAGCTCTGAAACACCTGTTCAGGTGAGTTTCAGCTCTGAAACACCTGTTCAGGTGAGTTTCAGCTGCTCTGAAACACCTGTTCAGGTGAGTTTCAGCTGCTCTGAAACACCTGTTCAGGTGAGTTTCAGCTCTGAAACACCTGTTCAGGTGAGTTTCAGCATTGAAACACCTGTTCAGGTGAGTTTCAGCTCTGAAACACCTGTTCAGGTGAATTTCAGCTCTGAAACACCTGTTCAGGTGAGTTTCAGCATTGAAACACCTGTTCAGGTGAGTTTCAGCTCTGAAACACCTGTTCAGGTGAGTTTCAGCTCTGAAACACCTGTTCAGGTGAGTTTCAGCATTGAAACACCTGTTCAGGTGAGTTTCAGCTCTGAAACACCTGTTCAGGTGAGTTTCAGCTCTGAAACACCTGTTCAGGTGAGTTTCAGCTGCTCTGAAGCACCTGTTCAGGTGAGTTTCAGCATTGAAACACCTGTTCAGGTGAATTTCAGCTCTGAAACACCTGTTCAGGTGAGTTTCAGCATTGAAACACCTGTTCAGGTGAGTTTCAGCTCTGAAACACCTGTTCAGGTGAATTTCAGCTCTGAAACACCTGTTCAGGTGAGTTTCAGCATTGAAACACCTGTTCAGGTGAGTTTCAGCTCTGAAACACCTGTTCAGGTGAGTTTCAGCTCTGAAACACCTGTTCAGGTGAGTTTCAGCTGCTCTGAAGCACCTGTTCAGGTGAGTTTCAGCTCTGAAACACCTGTTCAGGTGAGTTTCAGCTCTGAAACACCTGTTCAGGTGAGTTTCAGCTCTGAATCACCTGTTCAGGTGAGTTTCAGCTCTGGAACACCTGTTCAGGTGAGTTTCAGCTGCTCTGAAACACCTGTTCAGGTGAGTTTCAGCTGCTCTGAAACACCTGTTCAGGTGAGTTTCAGCTGCTCTGAAACACCTGTTCAGGTGAGTTTCAGCTGCTCTGAAACACCTGTTCAGGTGAGTTTCAGCTGCTCTGAAACACCTGTTCAGGTGAGTTTCAGCTCTGAAACACCTGTTCAGGTGAGTTTCAGCTCTGAAACACCTGTTCAGGTGAGTTTCAGCTCTGGAACACCTGTTCAGGTGAGTTTCAGCTGCTCTGAAGCACCTGTTCAGGTGAGTTTCAGCTGCTCTGAAACACCTGTTCAGGTGAGTTTCAGCTGCTCTGAAACACCTGTTCAGGTGAGTTTCAGCTCTGAAACACCTGTTGAGGTGAGTTTCAGCTGCTCTGAATCACCTGTTCAGGTGAGTTTCAGCTGCTCTGAAACACCTGTTCAGGTGAGTTTCAGCTCTGAAACACCTGTTCAGGTGAGTTTCAGCTCTGAAACACCTGTTCAGGTGAGTTTCAGCTCTGAAACACCTGTTCAGGTGAGTTTCAGCTCTGAAACACCTGTTCAGGTGAGTTTCAGCTCTGGAACACCTGTTCAGGTGAGTTTCAGCTCTGGAACACCTGTTCAGGTGAGTTTCAGCTGCTCTGAAACACCTGTTCAGGTGAGTTTCAGCTGCTCTGAAACACCTGTTCAGGTGAGTTTCAGCTGCTCTGAAACACCTGTTCAGGTGAGTTTCAGCTGCTCTGAAACACCTGTTCAGGTGAGTTTCAGCTCTGAAACACCTGTTCAGGTGAGTTTCAGCTCTGAAACACCTGTTCAGGTGAATTTCAGCTCTGAAACACCTGTTCAGGTGAGTTTCAGCATTGAAACACCTGTTCAGGTGAGTTTCAGCTCTGAAACACCTGTTCAGGTGAGTTTCAGCTCTGAAACACCTGTTCAGGTGAGTTTCAGCATTGAAACACCTGTTCAGGTGAGTTTCAGCTCTGAAACACCTGTTCAGGTGAGTTTCAGCTCTGAAACACCTGTTCAGGTGAGTTTCAGCTGCTCTGAAGCACCTGTTCAGGTGAGTTTCAGCATTGAAACACCTGTTCAGGTGAATTTCAGCTCTGAAACACCTGTTCAGGTGAGTTTCAGCATTGAAACACCTGTTCAGGTGAGTTTCAGCTCTGAAACACCTGTTCAGGTGAGTTTCAGCTCTGAAACACCTGTTCAGGTGAGTTTCAGCATTGAAACACCTGTTCAGGTGAGTTTCAGCTCTGAAACACCTGTTCAGGTGAGTTTCAGCTCTGAAACACCTGTTCAGGTGAGTTTCAGCTGCTCTGAAACACCTGTTCAGGTGAGTTTCAGCTCTGAAACACCTGTTCAGGTGAGTTTCAGCTGCTCTGAAGCACCTGTTCAGGTGAGTTTCAGCTCTGAAACACCTGTTCAGGTGAGTTTCAGCTCTGAAACACCTGTTCAGGTGAGTTTCAGCTCTGAATCACCTGTTCAGGTGAGTTTCAGCTCTGGAACACCTGTTCAGGTGAGTTTCAGCTGCTCTGAAACACCTGTTCAGGTGAGTTTCAGCTGCTCTGAAACACCTGTTCAGGTGAGTTTCAGCTGCTCTGAAACACCTGTTCAGGTGAGTTTCAGCTGCTCTGAAACACCTGTTCAGGTGAGTTTCAGCTCTGAAACACCTGTTCAGGTGAGTTTCAGCTCTGAAACACCTGTTCAGGTGAGTTTCAGCTCTGAAACACCTGTTCAGGTGAGTTTCAGCTCTGAAACACCTGTTCAGGTGAGTTTCAGCTGCTCTGAAGCACCTGTTCAGGTGAGTTTCAGCTGCTCTGAAACACCTGTTCAGGTGAGTTTCAGGTGAAACACCTGTTCAGGTGAGTTTCAGCTGCTCTGAAACACCTGTTCAGGTGAGTTTCAGCTCTGAAACACCTGTTCAGGTGAGTTTCAGCATTGAAACACCTGTTCAGGTGAGTTTCAGCTCTGAAACACCTGTTCAGGTGAATTTCAGCTCTGAAACACCTGTTCAGGTGAGTTTCAGCATTGAAACACCTGTTCAGGTGAGTTTCAGCTCTGAAACACCTGTTCAGGTGAGTTTCAGCTCTGAAACACCTGTTCAGGTGAGTTTCAGCATTGAAACACCTGTTCAGGTGAGTTTCAGCTCTGAAACACCTGTTCAGGTGAGTTTCAGCTCTGAAACACCTGTTCAGGTGAGTTTCAGCTGCTCTGAAGCACCTGTTCAGGTGAGTTTCAGCATTGAAACACCTGTTCAGGTGAATTTCAGCTCTGAAACACCTGTTCAGGTGAGTTTCAGCATTGAAACACCTGTTCAGGTGAGTTTCAGCTCTGAAACACCTGTTCAGGTGAATTTCAGCTCTGAAACACCTGTTCAGGTGAGTTTCAGCATTGAAACACCTGTTCAGGTGAGTTTCAGCTCTGAAACACCTGTTCAGGTGAGTTTCAGCTCTGAAACACCTGTTCAGGTGAGTTTCAGCTGCTCTGAAGCACCTGTTCAGGTGAGTTTCAGCTCTGAAACACCTGTTCAGGTGAGTTTCAGCTCTGAAACACCTGTTCAGGTGAGTTTCAGCTCTGAATCACCTGTTCAGGTGAGTTTCAGCTCTGGAACACCTGTTCAGGTGAGTTTCAGCTGCTCTGAAACACCTGTTCAGGTGAGTTTCAGCTGCTCTGAAACACCTGTTCAGGTGAGTTTCAGCTGCTCTGAAACACCTGTTCAGGTGAGTTTCAGCTGCTCTGAAACACCTGTTCAGGTGAGTTTCAGCTGCTCTGAAACACCTGTTCAGGTGAGTTTCAGCTCTGAAACACCTGTTCAGGTGAGTTTCAGCTCTGAAACACCTGTTCAGGTGAGTTTCAGCTCTGGAACACCTGTTCAGGTGAGTTTCAGCTGCTCTGAAGCACCTGTTCAGGTGAGTTTCAGCTGCTCTGAAACACCTGTTCAGGTGAGTTTCAGCTGCTCTGAAACACCTGTTCAGGTGAGTTTCAGCTCTGAAACACCTGTTGAGGTGAGTTTCAGCTGCTCTGAATCACCTGTTCAGGTGAGTTTCAGCTGCTCTGAAACACCTGTTCAGGTGAGTTTCAGCTCTGAAACACCTGTTCAGGTGAGTTTCAGCTCTGAAACACCTGTTCAGGTGAGTTTCAGCTCTGAAACACCTGTTCAGGTGAGTTTCAGCTCTGAAACACCTGTTCAGGTGAGTTTCAGCTCTGGAACACCTGTTCAGGTGAGTTTCAGCTCTGGAACACCTGTTCAGGTGAGTTTCAGCTGCTCTGAAACACCTGTTCAGGTGAGTTTCAGCTGCTCTGAAACACCTGTTCAGGTGAGTTTCAGCTGCTCTGAAACACCTGTTCAGGTGAGTTTCAGCTGCTCTGAAACACCTGTTCAGGTGAGTTTCAGCTCTGAAACACCTGTTCAGGTGAGTTTCAGCTCTGAAACACCTGTTCAGGTGAATTTCAGCTCTGAAACACCTGTTCAGGTGAGTTTCAGCATTGAAACACCTGTTCAGGTGAGTTTCAGCTCTGAAACACCTGTTCAGGTGAGTTTCAGCTCTGAAACACCTGTTCAGGTGAGTTTCAGCATTGAAACACCTGTTCAGGTGAGTTTCAGCTCTGAAACACCTGTTCAGGTGAGTTTCAGCTCTGAAACACCTGTTCAGGTGAGTTTCAGCTGCTCTGAAGCACCTGTTCAGGTGAGTTTCAGCATTGAAACACCTGTTCAGGTGAATTTCAGCTCTGAAACACCTGTTCAGGTGAGTTTCAGCATTGAAACACCTGTTCAGGTGAGTTTCAGCTCTGAAACACCTGTTCAGGTGAGTTTCAGCTCTGAAACACCTGTTCAGGTGAGTTTCAGCATTGAAACACCTGTTCAGGTGAGTTTCAGCTCTGAAACACCTGTTCAGGTGAGTTTCAGCTCTGAAACACCTGTTCAGGTGAGTTTCAGCTGCTCTGAAACACCTGTTCAGGTGAGTTTCAGCTCTGAAACACCTGTTCAGGTGAGTTTCAGCTGCTCTGAAGCACCTGTTCAGGTGAGTTTCAGCTCTGAAACACCTGTTCAGGTGAGTTTCAGCTCTGAAACACCTGTTCAGGTGAGTTTCAGCTCTGAATCACCTGTTCAGGTGAGTTTCAGCTCTGGAACACCTGTTCAGGTGAGTTTCAGCTGCTCTGAAACACCTGTTCAGGTGAGTTTCAGCTGCTCTGAAACACCTGTTCAGGTGAGTTTCAGCTGCTCTGAAACACCTGTTCAGGTGAGTTTCAGCTGCTCTGAAACACCTGTTCAGGTGAGTTTCAGCTCTGAAACACCTGTTCAGGTGAGTTTCAGCTCTGAAACACCTGTTCAGGTGAGTTTCAGCTCTGAAACACCTGTTGAGGTGAGTTTCAGCTGCTCTGAAGCACCTGTTCAGGTGAGTTTCAGCTCTGAAACACCTGTTCAGGTGAGTTTCAGCTCTGAAACACCTGTTCAGGTGAGTTTCAGCTCTGAAACACCTGTTCAGATGAGTTTCAGCTCTGAAACACCTGTTCAGGTGAGTTTCAGCTCTGAAACACCTGTTCAGGTGAGTTTCAGCTCTGAAACACCTGTTCAGGTGAGTTTCAGCTCTGGAACACCTGTTCAGGTGAGTTTCAGCTCTGAAACACCTGTTCAGGTGAGTTTCAGCTCTGGAACACCTGTTCAGGTGAGTTTCAGCTCTGAAACACCTGTTCAGGTGAGTTTCAGCTGCTCTGAAACACCTGTTCAGGTGAGTTTCAGCTGCTCTGAAACACCTGTTCAGGTGAGTTTCAGCTGCTCTGAAACACCTGTTCAGGTGAGTTTCAGCTGCTCTGAAACACCTGTTCAGGTGAGTTTCAGCTGCTCTGAAACACCTGTTCAGGTGAGTTTCAGCTCTGAAACACCTGTTCAGGTGAGTTTCAGCTGCTCTGAAACACCTGTTCAGGTGAGTTTCAGCTGCTCTGAAGCACCTGTTCAGGTGAGTTTCAGCTGCTCTGAAACACCTGTTCAGGTGAGTTTCAGGTGAAACACCTGTTCAGGTGAGTTTCAGCTGCTCTGAAACACCTGTTCAGGTGAGTTTCAGCTGCTCTGAAACACCTGTTCAGGTGAGTTTCAGCTGCTCTGAAACACCTGTTCAGGTGAGTTTCAGCTCTGAAACACCTGTTCAGGTGAGTTTCAGGTGAGTTTCAGCTCTGAAACACCTGTTCAGGTGAGTTTCAGCTGCTCTGAATCACCTGTTCAGGTGAGTTTCAGCTGCTCTGAAACACCTGTTCAGGTGAGTTTCAGCTCTGAATCACCTGTTCAGGTGAGTTTCAGCTCTGAAACACCTGTTCAGGTGAGTTTCAGCTCTGAAACACCTGTTCAGGTGAGTTTCAGCTCTGAATCACCTGTTCAGGTGAGTTTCAGCTGCTCTGAAACACCTGTTCAGGTGAGTTTCAGCTGCTCTGAAACACCTGTTCAGGTGAGTTTCAGCTTTGAAACACCTGTTCAGGTGAGTTTCAGCATTGAAACACCTGTTCAGGTGAGTTTCAGCTCTGAATCACCTGTTCAGGTGAGTTTCAGCTCTGAAACACCTGTTCAGGTGAGTTTCAGCTCTGAAACACCTGTTCAGGTGAGTTTCAGCTCTGAAACACCTGTTCAGGTGAGTTTCAGCTGCTCTGAAACACCTGTTCAGGTGAGTTTCAGCTCTGAAACACCTGTTCAGGTGAGTTTCAGCTCTGAATCACCTGTTCAGGTGAGTTTCAGCTGAAACACCTGTTCAGGTGAGTTTCAGCTCTGAAACACCTGTTCAGGTGAGTTTCAGCTCTGAATCACCTGTTCAGGTGAGTTTCAGCTCTGAAACACCTGTTCAGGTGAGTTTCAGCTCTGAATCACCTGTCCAGGTGAGTTTCAGCTCTGAAACACCTGTTCAGGTGAGTTTCAGCTCTGAAGCACCTGTTCAGGTGAGTTTCAGCTGCTCTGAAACACCTGTTCAGGTGAGTTTCAGGTGAGTTTCAGCTGCTCTGAAACACCTGTTCAGGTGAGTTTCAGCTCTGAAACACCTGTTCAGGTGAGTTTCAGCTCTGAAACACCTGTTCAGGTGAGTTTCAGGTGAGTTTCAGCTGCTCTGAAACACCTGTTCAGGTGAGTTTCAGCTGCTCTGAAACACCTGTTCAGGTGAGTTTCAGCTGCTCTGAATCACCTGTTCAGGTGAGTTTCAGCTGCTCTGAAACACCTGTTCAGGTGAGTTTCAGCTCTGAAACACCTGTTCAGGTGAGTTTCAGCTCTGAAACACCTGTTCAGGTGAGTTTCAGCTCTGAAGCACCTGTTCAGGTGAGTTTCAGCTGCTCTGAAACACCTGTTCAGGTGAGTTTCAGCTGCTCTGAAACACCTGTTCAGGTGAGTTTCAGCTGCTCTGAAACACCTGTTCAGGTGAGTTTCAGCTGCTCTGAAACACCTGTTCAGGTGAGTTTCAGCTGCTCTGAAACACCTGTTCAGGTGAGTTTCAGCTCTGAAACACCTGTTCAGGTGAGTTTCAGCTGCTCTGAAACACCTGTTCAGGTGAGTTTCAGGTGAGTTTCAGCTCTGGAACACCTGTTCAGGTGAGTTTCAGCTCTGAAACACCTGTTCAGGTGAGTTTCAGCTGCTCTGAATCACCTGTTCAGGTGAGTTTCAGCTGCTCTGAAACACCTGTTCAGGTGAGTTTCAGCTGCTCTGAAACACCTGTTCAGGTGAGTTTCTGCTCTGAAACACCTGTTCAGGTGAATTTCAGCTCTGAAACACCTGTTCAGGTGAGTTTCAGCTGCTCTGAATCACCTGTTCAGGTGAGTTTCGGCATTGAAACACCTGTTCAGGTGAGTTTCAGCTCTGAAACACCTGTTCAGGTGAGTTTCAGCTCTGAAACACCTGTCCAGGTGAGTTTCAGCTCTGAAACACCTGTTCAGGTGAGTTTCAGCTCTGAAACACCTGTTCAGGTGAGTTTCAGCTCTGAAACACCTGTTCAGGTGAGTTTCAGCTCTGAAACACCTGTTCAGGTGAGTTTCAGCTCTGAAACACCTGTCCAGGTGAGTTTCAGCTCTGAAACACCTGTTCAGGTGAGTTTCAGCTCTGAAACACCTGTTCAGGTGAGTTTCAGCTCTGAAACACCTGTTCAGGTGAGTTTCAGCTCTGAAACACCTGTTCAGGTGAGTTTCAGCTCTGAAACACCTGTTCAGGTGAGTTTCAGCTCTGAAACACCTGTTCAGGTGAGTTTCAGCTCTGAAACACCTGTTCAGGTGAGCTTCAGCTCTGAAACACCTGTTCAGGTGAGTTTCAGGTCTGAAACACCTGTTCAGGTGAGTTTCAGCTCTGAAACACCTGTTCAGGTGAGTTTCAGCTGCTCTGAAACACCTGTTCAGGTGAGTTTCAGCTGCTCTGAAACACCTGTTCAGGTGAGTTTCAGCTGCTCTGAATCACCTGTTCAGGTGAATTTCAGCTGCTCTGAAACACCTGTTCAGGTGAGTTTCAGATCTGAAACACCTGTTCAGGTGAGTTTCAGCTCTGAAACACCTGTTCAGGTGAGTTTCAGGTCTGAAACACCTGTTCAGGTGAGTTTCAGCTCTGAAACACCTGTTCAGGTGAGTTTCAGCTGCTCTGAAACACCTGTTCAGGTGAGTTTCAGCTGCTCTGAAACACCTGTCCAGGTGAGTTTCAGCTCTGAAACACCTGTTCAGGTGAGTTTCAGCTGCTCTGAAACACCTGTTCAGGTGAGTTTCAGCTGCTCTGAAACACCTGTTCAGGTGAGTTTCAGCATTGAAACACCTGTTCAGGTGAGTTTCAGCTCTGAATCACCTGTTCAGGTGAGTTTCAGCTCTGAAACACCTGTTCAGGTGAGTTTCAGCTGCTCTGAAACACCTGTTCAGGTGAGTTTCAGCTCTGAAACACCTGTTCAGGTGAGTTTCAGCTCTGAAACACCTGTTCAGGTGAGTTTCAGCTCTGAAACACCTGTTCAGGTGAGTTTCAGCTCTGAAACACCTGTTCAGGTGAGTTTCAGCTCTGAAACACCTGTCCAGGTGAGTTTCAGCTCTGAAACACCTGTTCAGGTGAGTTTCAGCTCTGCTCTGAAACACCTGTTCAGGTGAGTTTCAGCTCTGAAACACCTGTCCAGGTGAGTTTCAGCTCTGAAACACCTGTTCAGGTGAGTTTCAGCTCTGAAACACCTGTTCAGGTGAGTTTCAGCTCTGAAACACCTGTTCAGGTGAGTTTCAGCTCTGAAACACCTGTTCAGGTGAGTTTCAGCTCTGAAACACCTGTCCAGGTGAGTTTCAGCTCCTAAAGCACCTGTTCAGGTGAGTTTCAGCTCTGAAACACCTGTCCAGGTGAGTTTCAGCTCTGAAACACCTGTTCAGGTGAGTTTCAGCTCTGAAACACCTGTTCAGGTGAGTTTCAGCTCTGAAACACCTGTTCAGGTGAGTTTCAGCTCTGAAACACCTGTCCAGGTGAGATTCAGCTCTGAAACACCTGTTCAGGTGAGTTTCAGCTGCTCTGAAACACCTGTTCAGGTGAGAAGGAGCTAATAGTTAACATCCACCAAAAGGACCTGAAACTCCTCACAGACCAGGAAACCAGAGACCCCCCAGACCTGGTCCAGACCCCCAGATCCCCAGACCTGGTCCAGACCCCCCAGAACAGACCCGGTCCGGGGGATTATGATTATCATAAGGGGCTGGAGCTCAGACCCCCAGACCCCCAGACCTGGGGCCTCATTTATAAAGGAGTGTGTAGAATTCAAACTAAAAGTGCACGTAAACCCAAAAGCCTAAAATGGCGGGCGCAAAAAAAAATCCTGATTTATGAAACCGCGTGCACGCAATGTTCTCTTTATAAATCACAGTCCAGCTGGAAGGTTGTGCAGGTGAATTCTCCTCATATCCCGCCCTCTACACGCCCACTTTTTACCTTAAATGGGCAATGCAAAGTAGTTTATAACTGTATTTACATATGAATGATCCTACTGAGCATGTGCAGCGCCACCTGCAGCCTGTTTGGGCGTCAGGATGAATGAGACGTGTCGAGCCACCGGGACACTAAATTACACGGAGACTGAGATGGAGATGTTGTGGATGAGGTGGAGGCAGGAAAACCACATTATTTGGTGGTCACAGTAAAAGTATAAATAGTATATAAATAGTATTAAATAAAGCAAGTGAAAATAAAACGGCGTGAGGCGCAAGGGCGCAATTTCCACTGGAACAGGGGGGACATGCCCCCTCCACTTTTCAAACTCAAGCTTTTGTCTCTTCCCCCCTTTTTTTTACAGTTTAAGAACTAACGGTAGGCTCAGCCTGTAATTGCAAATCATCAAGACACTCTGTGCGAAGATGAGACGGGATCCCGCTCCCCCTCCTCTCCTCAGAGCTGCTCAAGGCTGATTTATGGTTCAGCGTTAAATCAACGCAGAGCCTACGGCGTAGGGTACGCAGCCCGCGCACCATACAGGGCGTGTCGCCGCGTAGGCTCTTCGTCGATTTAACGCGGAACCATTATTTAGGCATAATTAGGCTTAACTAGTGTGTGCGCGTGTGACAGACATGCATGGGACGATTGTGAAATACGGAATAAACTGTTTTTATATAAATTTTAATTCCCAATTACGTAACAATTCCGTATTTCAGGGCCCGGTGGTGAGCCCACTCACCGCGGCTGCAGCTCCAGCAGCAGCAGCAGTACCAGCAGCACCAGAGTCATGACTGACGCTGAGCTTCACAGGGACACGATCAGCTCTATTTTATTATAAGTCTGATATATGTTGTGATATGTGATGACATTATTAAGGCCCCGTTTACACGGAGCAAAAAACAGAGGAGTTTTCATGCGTTTTGGCCGTTCGTTTACACGAAAACGAAGCTCAAAGCCCCCAAAAACGATCATTTCTAAAAACTCTGGCCAAAGTGGAGATTTTCAAAAACTCCGTTTTCACGTTTGCTTGTAAACGGAGGAAAACGGAGGAAAACAGAGATTTAGGCTTCAGAACGTCACATTATGCAACAGAAATGTCACCAGCGTCATGAGTGACACCTGTGTTTACAATTAGTTTGTAACCTTCAATATTTTATTTTATTTTACCTTATTTACCTTAATATTCTAAAGTCACACTTAAAAGTAACTCCACTTCTCTGTCACTCCAAACCAAAGACTCTCGTTCCGTCTTGGAAGTAACTGCAGTCCAGGCTGATTTATGGTTCCGCGTTACACCAACGCAGAGCTACGGCGTAGGCTACGCGGCGACGCCACCGTACGCAGGCTACGCTGTCGATTTAACGCGGAACCATATTATTCAGGCTTCACACGTGTTGATGTGTTGATGTTTTTTTCCAGGATTCTGATTGGCTAGCATGACTTTATCTTCTCGTTACACTGCCCCCTGTAGGTTTGGCTGCTCATAGCACCTTAATAGCGTTTTCATGCGGGCTCGTGTAAACGAGGATATTTTTGAAAACGTAGAGGGGAAAATATCCGTTTTTGTAAATACCCGGCTACGTGTAAACGTGGCCTAAGAGTATGACATGAATCTGGCTTCATTTCACCACCTCACAGCCTGCGTCGCCAGTTCCCCGTGTCTTAAGTTCCTACGGGAGGGTCCGGGTTGCTGTAGGGAAACGCAGATGTTTCGGTTCGTTTTTTCTCTTTAAATCCAAACCTTCGCGTAGAAGGTGGTGCAACTTTCAAGCTCTGTTTTGTGCGCAAGCGAGCTTTATAAATGAGGCCCCTGGTCCAGAGCCCCAGACCTGGTCCAGACCCCCAGACCTGGTCCAGAATCCCCCAGACCTGGTCCAGGCCCGGTCTGGGGGATTCTGGATTATCATAAAGGGGCCGTCTCAGACAGACAGCGAATTGTCCTGCAGCTTCAGCTTCATCTGCAGCTTCAGCTTCATCTGCAGCTTCTTTCATCAACGGTTCATTCACAGACGGAGGTCAAAGGTCAAAGGTCATCACCCCACCCCCCCCATGTAAACATGTCCAGTCATGCTAATGCTCATGCTAATCAGCTGCTGCTGCTTTAAACACTAGCGCTAGCATCGCTAACCTCCCACCACCAACAGAGAGACCTCAGAACCAGAACCAGAACCAGAAGAATGAACCGTCTGAGTCTGATGAATTTAAGATTTACATAAATGTTTATTACAACTGTAGTCGCTGTAGTCTCCAGGACGTTTCCAGAGACCAGAACCAGGACCAGGACCAGGACCAGGACCAGGACCAGGACCAGGACCAGAACCAGAACCAGAAGAATGACCCGTCTGAGTCTGATGAATTTAAGATTTACATAAATGTTTATTACAACTGTAGTCGCCTCCAGGACGTTTCCAGAGACCAGGGGCCTCATCTATAAAGCTTGCTTGCGCAGAAAAAGCGCCTGAAAGTTGCGGAAGCACCTTCTACGCAAATCCTCGGATCTAAAAAGAAAAAACTAACCGAAAAATCTGCGTATCTTTACGGCAACTCGGACCCTCCCGTAAGAATTTACTTAAGACACGGGGAACTGGCGACGCAGGCTGTGAGGTGGTGAAATGAAGCCAGATTCATGTCATACTCTTAATAATGTCATCACATATCACAACATATATCAGACTTATAATAAAATAGTGCTGATAACGGAGCAGGCGGCGGGGGGGGCGGGGGGGGATGACTGCCGCTCCGAGCCCACTACTCCACGCCGAAGAGGAAAAAAGAAAGTGTTCTGATTAAAATAAGGAAAGTTGGACTATATAACAATTACGTTCATAAGGATAAAGTTTAAAAAAAATAAAAATTAAAGAAATAGTTCCTTCTCGCCGTGTGTGTCTGCCTGTCATGCACGGGTACGTGCGCGCATGTGGTGTTTACTGGTTCTGCGTTACACCAACGCAGAGCCTACCCCGTAGGGTCCAGTGCAGGCTCTGCGTTGGTATAACGCAGAACCATAAATCAGCCTTAAGCAGCTCTGAGGGGAGACGGGAGGGAGGAGGGGGAGTGGGTCCCGTCCCGTCTTTGCATCGCCCTCACTCGCTTTATTTTATTGTATACTATTTATATACTTATTCTAACTTTTACTGTGACCACCAAATAATGTCGTTTTCCTTTCCTCCACATCATCCACAACATCTCCATCTCAGTCTCCGTGAAAGTCAGTGTCACGGTGACTCGACACGTCTCATTCATTCTGACGCCAAAACAGACTGCAGGTGGCGCTGCACATGCTCAGTAGATCATTCATATGCAACAACATACCATTTATGGTGTAATGTGGGCGTGTAGAGGGCGGGATATGAGGAGAATTCACCTGCCAACCTTCCAGCTGGACTGTGATTTATAAAGAGAACATTGCGTGCAAGTGTGCTGCACAGGGTTTTATAAATCCGGATTTTTTTTTGCACCCGCCATTTTCGGCTTTTGGGTGTACGTGCACTTTTGTTTGAATCCTATGCACTCTTTTATAAATGAGGCCCCTGGAGATGACTCAGCAATTATTACATCAACAACGGCAGGAATAACTCCCCTTAAAGAGGAAACCTGGACCTGGTCCTGGACCTGGTCCTGGTCCTGGTCCTGGACCTGGACCAGGACCAGGACCAGGTCCTGGTCCTGGTCCTGGTCCTGGTCCTGGTCCTGGTCCTGGTCCTGGTCCTGGACCTGGTCCTGGTCCTGGACCAGGACCTGGACCTGGACCAGGACCTGGACCTGAACTTGGACTCTCCTGCTGGAGAGCAGCCGGTAGAGCAGGAGGAAAATGTTCATCGATCAACATCAATGAACTTTAATGAACGTTAATGAAAGTTAATCAACGTTGGTGAACGTTAATCAATGTTAATGAACATTGGTGAACGCTGATAAACGTTGACGAATATTGATAAAAATGAATCAACGTTGGTGAACATCGATGAGCGTTAATGAATGTTGATTGACGTCGGTGAACGCTGTGCTGAACGTTAGTGAACGCTGTGCTGAACGTTAGTGAACGCTGTGCTGAACGTTGGTGAACGCTGTGCTGAACGTTGGTGAACGTTGGTGAACATTGGTGAACGTTGGTGAACGCTGTGCTGAACGTTGGTGAACGCTGTGCTGAACGTTGGTGAACGCTGTGCTGAACGTTGGTGAACGTTGGTGAACGCTGTGCTGAACGTTGGTGAACGTTGGTGAACGCTGTGCTGAACGTTGGTGAACGTTGGTGAACGCTGTGCTGAACGTTGGTGAACGTTGGTGAACGCTGTGCTGAACGTTGGTGAACGCTGTGCTGAACGTTGGTGAACGCTGTGCTGAACGTTGGTGAACGCTGTGCTGAACGTTGGTAAACGCTGATAAACATTGACGAATATTGATAAAAATGAATCAACGTTGGTGAACATCGATGAGCGTTAACGAATGTTGATTGACGTCGGTGAACGCTGTGCTGAACGTTAGTGAACGCTGTGCTGAACGTTGGTGAACGTTGGTGAACATTGGTGAACGCTGGTGAACGTTGCTGAACAGTGTTGGGCAAGTTACATCCAAAATATAATACATTATATATTACTAGTTACTGTCATTTGAAAGTAATTAGTTACATTACAATATTACTATATCTGAATTGTAATGCGTTACACTACTTGTGTATTACTTTTGAGTTACTTTCAACAAAATAGCAAAAAAAGATAAATCTTGTCCCACTGGCAGATTTTTCTACTTATTTCAAGTGAAAATTTACTTGAAACAGGTGAAAATTGTCAAATAAGTTGTTTTTCTGGTGTTATTTTTCTGGTGATGACTCTAAATGTTGAAATAGCAGTAAAACCACATTCATTGATGAAATGACATAAGGGATGGAAAGGAGGGATGGCAGTTTTACAGGGGGGATGATTTGGACCGTTTTTATTTCAGGGGGGATGATTTGGACTGTTTTTATTTCAGGGGGGGATGATTTGGACCGTTTTTATTTCAGGGGGGGATGATTTGGACCGTTTTTATTTCAGGGGGGATGATTTGGACCGTTTTTATTTCAGGGGGGGGTGATTTGGACCGTTTTTATTTCAGGGGGGATGATTTGGACCGTTTTAATTTCAGGGGGGATGATTTGGACCGTTTTAATTTCAGGGGGGATGATTTGGACCGTTTTTATTTCAGGGGGGGATGATTTGGACTGTTTTTATTTCAGGGGGGATGATTTGGACCGTTTTTATTTCAGGGGGGATGATTTGGACTGTTTTTATTTCGGGGGGGGGATGATTTGGACCGTTTTAATTTCAGGGGGGGTGCCATCACATCACCCCTCATCCCCCCTCAACTCGAATACTGCTCACACGGAAACTCAGAACTTCTTCATAAATAACTCCCAGAGAGAAAAAAAACACCAGCAAGCTAACAAACAAACCAATAAAGCTCTCAGAGTTAACAAAACGAACCAGCAATCAACTACTCGCAGCTGTTTTAACCTCTCCTCCTGATGGGCTGCAGGTGTGGTTTAAGGCTGATTTATGGTTCCGCGTTACACCAACGCAGGCCATACGCCGTGGGTTACGCGAACTACTGCGTACCCTACGGCGAAAGCTCTGCGTCGATTTAACGCGGAACCATAAATCCGCTCTCACAGCGCGACTGACTGTGAGCCCGGCTCGTGCAGCTCCTCGCCGCGCGCAGCTCCTCGCCGACTCCGCGCTCATATTTAATAAATGTATAAAGCCCATATATTAATACAGCCTCACTTGGCCGAGCCCTAACGCTGAGACCATGGTAGATTTAAGTTACACGCGGACACGCCGCACTGTTGACTTTTCCCTGCCGGCTCTGCTCACTAACAGTCCCCACACAAACAGTGTCCAGCGGCGCTACGTTCCGCCGCGCCGCGTTCCCAACGCTTTTTTCTGTTGTCGGGATGTCTCGCGGACGCGGTGTTGGTGAATTCTTTAAAAAACAACAGCTAAACGGGTTAAAATGCGTTGTAACGCGCGTTACTTAGATTGTAACGAGTAAAATATTACCGAAAATTTATTAGTAATGCGTTATATTACTGCGTTACAGCAAATAGTAATACATTACTGTAATTGCGTTACTTTTGTAACGCGTTACCCCCAACACTGTTGCTGAACGTTAATGAACGTTAGTGAACGCTGTGCTGAACGTTGGTGAACGCTGTGCTGAACGTTAGTGAACGTTGGTGAACGCTGGTGAACGCTGTGCTGAACGTTGGTGAACGCTGTGCTGAACGTTAGTGAACGCTGTGCTGAACGTTAGTGAACGTTGGTGAACGCTGTGCTGAACGTTGGTGAACGCTGTGCTGAACGTTGGTGAACGCTGTGCTGAACGTTGGTGAACGCTGTGCTGAACGTTGGTGAACGCTGTGCTGAACGTTGGTGAACGTTGGTGAACGCTGTGCTGAACGTTGGTGAACGCTGTGCTGAACGTTGGGGAACGCTGTTGAACGTTAGTGAACGTTAATGAGCGTTGGTGAATGATGAATGCAGGTGAACGTTGGTGAACGTTTATGAACATTGATCAAAGTTAATCAACGTTAGTGAACGTTAGTGAACGGGTTGAACGCTGGTGAACGTTGCTGAACGTTAGTGAACGTTGGTGAACGTTAGTGAACGTTGGTGAACGCTGTGCTGAACGTTAGTGAACGTTAGTGAACGTTAACGTTAGTGAACGTTAGTGAACGTTGGTGAACGTTAGTGAACGTTAGTGAACGTTAACGTTAGTGAACGTTAGTGAACGTTAGTGAACGTTGGTGAACGTTGGTGAACGTTAGTGAACGCTGGTGAACGTTAGTGAACGTTAGTGAACGTTAATGAATGTTACTGAACGTTAGTGAACGTTAATGAGCGTTGGTGAATGATGAATGCAGGTGAACGTTGGTGAACGTTTATGAACATTGATCAAAGTTAATGAACGTTAGTGAACGTTGGTGAACGTTAGTGAACGTTGGTGAACGCTAATGAACGTTAGTGAACGTTGTGCTGCCTGACGCTGCTTATCTTAGCATCAGCTTCACTTCCTGTCTCCAGCTTTGAAGCTGCAGGACACACAGGACTGTTTACATCCACTTCCTGTCCATTTCCTGTCCGGACTCATCCTAGCTGGGACGTAGCGACGCTTAGCTGCTCTGAACACCAGTGGAAACACAACAACCGCTAAAACTCCTTTCTGACTCTTTTAATGAACATAATCTTTGAAATCTCTTTCTCTTCATGTCCCACATCTTCAACTCCGTCAAGATTCAACACAAACCCAGCAGCAGATTAACATCTCTGGCCATTTATAAGATCTAAGTGTATTTTGTTGATCATGTAGAGATGAACCCAGCTGACCTTTAGCAGGAAATAGTGATGATGATTAAACTACAGACCTCCGTCAGCTGCTAGTGACGCGCTAGCAGCATCTTTATGGGCGCTGGCCATCGTTAGCCATCGTTAGCCATGGTTAGCCATCGTTAGCCATGGTTAGCCATCGTTAGCCATGGTTAGCCATAGTTAGCCATGGTTAGCCATGGTTAGCCATCGTTAGCCATCATTAGCCATCATTAGCCATCGTTAGCCATCGTTAGCCATCGTTAGCCATCGTTAGCCATCATTAGCCATCATTAGCCATCGTTTGCCATGGTTAGCCATCGTTAGCCATCGTTAGCCATCGTTAGCCATCGTTAGCTATCGTTAGCCATCATTAGCCATTGTTAGCTATCATTAGCTATCATTAGCAATACCATTTAATGACGAGTCTGTACACACATCGCACCAATACCACGGTACAATTCAACACTACTAGATTTATGTCTGAGTAAATGTAAATAAAGTCAACTAGAACTGTTATAGATAATAAAACGGTGCTTCCTCCATGCTGGAGGTTCAGGGAGGTTCCTGTTGATACTTGGAGCTAACAAGCTTAACTTTTGAGTAAAAGTGGGGTGTTTGCAGCAGAAAACCATTAGCTGTTTTATCCTTGAGTTGTTCACACATGATGACCTGACAGGCGGCGGGTTGCTCCTCTGATCTGGTACCAAACACTCCGTAGATGTTTAAGTCGTCATAGTTTAATAATATCTCATTACTATTTTAGGGGGTTAATTGTTGATGTGTACTGGAAACATCGCCACCCCACCCAACCCCCCCCCCCCCAAACATACCCATCCACAGTGAAACAGAAAAAAATAACAAAGTACAACACAATCTTAGGATAGGAGGACAACAAAGGTCAAGAGGTTTATAATAAACATCAGAATTCAGGTCATTCGGCTTCAACATCACAAGGTTTGCTGCTCCACCCTGGACAGACCCTGACCTTTCACACACGAAGACAAAACCAAATCCAAAGCCTTTCTGGACTTGAACATACAGCACACTCATAACATACAAATAAAAGTACACAGGAAACCTTCAATCAACGACCAACATCTTCTCTGGAAATCGGAACATCCCACGATGCACCAACGGTCCGTCGTCAGAACATGAATGCTCAGCAATAATCACAGAGCACCGGAGGAACAACACATGCAACCCTGAGAAGATGCCAGGATCCAACAACACAACCCTGAGAAGATGCCAGGATCCAACAACACAACCCTGAGAAGATGCCAGGATCCAACAACACAACCCTGAGAAGATGCCAGGATCCAACAACACATCCAACCCTGAGAAGATGCCAGGATCCAACAACACATCCAACCCTGAGAAGATGCCAGGATCCAACAACACAACCCTGAGAAGATGCCAGGATCCAACAACACATGCAACCCTGAGAAGATGCCAGGATCCAACAACACATCCAACCCTGAGAAGATGCCAGGATCCAACAACACAACCCTGAGAAGATGCCAGGATCCACACTGGTCGATAACCAAAGGAGCAGCACAGGTGAGAACAGATCTCCTCCAGCAGAGATCAGAACTTCCTCCAGCAGAGATCAGAACTTCCTCCAGCAGAGATCAGAACAGAGATCAGAACTTCAGATCAGATCTTCCTCAGCTCTCGGGGGAGTGAAACTCCGTCACGCTGCAGGAATGCTGAGCTTGTTTTGGACACATGAAAGGGAGAGAAAGATCTACCGCATCTAAACAGACCATTACCGGGTCTAAACGGGTCTAAACGGGTCTAAACGGGTCTCTGGGGAACTCAGAGGAAATGAGGAGGAGGAGGAAGGATGATAGAGGGACACAGACACACGGTGTTGTTCCAGTCCTGGAACCCGTTGGTGGTCCTGGTTCAGGTCCTGGTGGTCCTGGTGGTTCAGGTCCAGGTGGTTCTGGTGGTCCTGGAACCTGGTCTCTCTTAGAAACCAGTCCTGGAACCAGAAACCTGCCGTCCTCAGGTTCCAGGTTTCCTGCTTCAACACCTGAAGCAGGTGAGCAGCTCTACACAGAAACTGATCAGATCTGCACAGAAACTGATCAGATCTGCACAGAAACTGATCAGATCTGCACAGAAACTGATCAGATCTGCACAGAAACTGATCAGATCTGCACAGAAACTGATCAGATCTGCACAGAAACTGATCAGGGGTCTCATCTATAAAGCTTGCTTGCGCACAAAAAGCGCCTGAAAGATGTGCAAGCACCTTCTACGCAAAGCCTCGGATCTAAAAAGAAAAAACTAACCGAAAAATCTGTGTATCCCTACGGCAACCCTGACCCTCCCGTAGGAACTTAAGATACGGGGAACTGGCGACGCAGACGGTGAGGTGGTGAAATGAAGCCAGATTCATGTCATACTCTTAATAATGTCATCACATATCAGACTATAATAAAATAGCGCTGATCGTGTCCCTCTGTGTGTGAAGCTCAGTCAGTCAGGACTCTGGTGCTGCTGCTGCCGCCGCGGTGCTAGGACACGCCGGGAACCTCCTTCACCCACCGCGAAAACCGTAGAGTGACTGAGGACAGAACAAATGAGGGGCTTCGTAGAGCGTTTAGGGGCTCTACGGAGCCCCTAAAGGGACACAGATTTTTTTTAATATATATAATGAGTTTTACGCACACGTGAAACCTTTACGTGCGGGTGTAAGCCTAAATTATGGTTCCGCGTTAAAACGACGCAGAGCCTACGCCGTAGGGTCTGCGTTGGTGTAACGCGGAACCATAAATCAGCCTGAGCAGCTCTGAGGGGAGGATGGAGTGTCTTGAGGATTTGCAATTACAGGCTGAGCCTACCGTTAGTTTTTAAACTGTAAAAAGTGGGGGGGACAAAAACATGATTTTGAAAAGTGGTGGGGACATGTCCCCCCTGTCCCCACTGTTGCGCCGGGGCACTCACGGGGTTTAGCGCAGCAACGGCGTGCTGCCACTCACTCGCTTTATTTAATACTATTTATATACTTTTTCTACTTTTACTGTGACCACCAAATAATGTGGTTTTCCTGGTGGTTTTCCCTGGTGGTTTTCCTGGTGGTTTTCCTGGTGGTTTTCCTGTCCTCCACCTCATCCACAACATCTCCATCTCAGTCTCCGTGAAATTCAGTGTCACGGTGGCTCGACACGTCTCATTCATCCTGAAGCCAAACAGACTGCAGGTGGCGCTGCACATGCTCAGCAGCTCATTCATATGCAAATGCTACTTTGCATTGTCCATTTATGGTAAAAAGTGGGCGTGTAGAGGGCGGGATATGAGGAGAATTCACCTGCGCAACCTTCCAGCTGGACTGTGATTTATAAAGAGAACATTGCGTGCAAGTGTGCGTGCACACGGTTTCATAAATCAGGATTTTTTTTTGCGCCCGCCATTTTAGGCTTTTGGCTTTACGTGCACTTTTAGTTTGAATTCTACGCACTCTTTTATAAATGAGTCCCAAGGTCTTTACAGAAACTGATGAGGATCATTCATGAATACGAGGCTGATAAACACAGAGTCCTGGACTCTTTTTCAAAACCAGTCAGAAGCAGATTCAGAATAAAATCCTTTTGAAAGCAGTTAATCGTTTCCTTGTGTTGGTTCCTGTAGAGACGTTAGTTCCTGTAGAGACGTTAGTTCCTGTAGAGATGTTAGTTCCTGTAGAGATGTTAGTTCCTGTAGAGACGTTAGTTCCTGTAGAGACATTAGTTCCTGTAGAGACATTAGTTCCTGTAGAGACGTTAGTTCCTGTAGAGACATTAGTTCCTGTAGAGACATTAGTTCCTGTAGAGACATTAGTTCCTGTAGAGACGTTAGTTCCTGTAGAGACATTAGTTCCTGTAGAGACATTAGTTCCTGTAGAGACGTTAGTTCCTGTAGAGACGTTAGTTCTAGGAACTCTAAACAGTTCCAGGATCCTAGTTCTGGAAACTACAACAGTTCCAGCATCTCAACCTCTGAGGTTCATCATGTTTACGGTGATGAAGAGGAACCTTTAAGAGGAACCTTTACGGTGATGAAGAGGAACTTTACGGTGATGAAGAGGAACTTTACGGTGATGAAGAGGAACTTTACGGTGATGAAGAGGAACTTTACGGTGATGAAGAGTTTCCTACCTTTCTGTTTGTCCATGTCTGCAGTTTCAGCTCCAGGATCATCTGAGGAAGAAGAAGACAAGTCTTCCTCTCTGGACCGGTCTGGACCAGTCTGGACCAGTCTGGACCAGTCTGGACCGGTCTGGACCAGTCTGGACCGGTGGTCTGGACTGAACCGGTCTACGGTCCAGCAGGTCTGAGGTCTGAGCCGGTCTACGGTCCAGCAGGTCTCTGCAGCAGTGGGAGGTCTGGTCCTGCCCTGCAGGTCTCTGTCTGAACTGGTCTCTGCAGCAGTGGGAGGTCTGGTCCTGCAGGTCTGAGGTCCAGCAGGTCTCTGCAGCAGTGGGAGGTCTGGTCCTGCAGGTCTGAGGTCTGAACTGGTCTCTGCAGCAGTGGGAGGTCTGGTCCTGCAGGTCTGAGGTCTGAACTGGTCTACGGTCCTGCAGGTCTGAGGTCCAGCAGGTCTCTGCAGCAGTGGGAGGTCTGGTCCTGCAGGTCTGAGGTCTGAACTGGTCTCTGCAGCAGTGGGAGGTCTGGTGGGAGGTCTGGTTCTGCCGGTATGAGGTCTCAGTCCCGCCCCCTGTGACCTCAGAGAGGAGGAGGATCAAAACTCCCTCATGATGATGATGATGATGAAGAGGGGGCGGAACAGAAACAACAGAAACAACAGAAACAACAGAAACAACAGAAACAACAGAAACAACAGAAACAACAGAAACAACAGAAACAACAGAAACAACAGAAACAACAGAAACAACAGAAACAACAGAAACAACAGAAACAACAGAAACAACAGAAACAACAGACCCTCACATCCCAGACCCAGACCCAGACCCTCAGATCCCAGACCCTCAGATCCCAGACCCAGATCCCAGACCCAGACCCAGACCCCCTCAGATCCCAGACCCAGATCCCAGACCCAGACCCAGACCCCCTCAGATCCCAGACCCAGACCCTCAGATCCCAGACCCAGACCCAGACCCAGACCCAGACCCAGACCCCCTCAGACCCTCAGACCCAGACCCCCTCAGACCCAGACCCAGACCCTCAGATCCCAGACCCAGACCCAGACCCCCTTCAGACCCAGACCCCCTTCAGACCCTCAGATCCCAGACCCAGACCCAGACCCCCTCAGACCCTCAGATCCCAGACCCAGACCCCCTTCAGACCTCCAGACCCCCTTCAGACCTCCAGACCCAGACCCCCCTCAGACCCAGACCCAGACCCAGACCCAGACCCCCTTCACATCCCAGACCCAGACCCCCTCAGACCTCCAGACCCCCTTCAGACCTCCAGACCCCCTTCAGACCTTTCTCTGAGACTGAGTGATGAGCTTCATCTCTATGTGGGGGTTTTTTGCTCTGCAGCGCCCCCCAGAGGAGAGGAGATGAACAACAACCCTCAATAAAAGGGAAATAGAGGATAATTATCAACAACAACCCTCAATAAAAGGGAAATAGAGGATAATTATCAACAACAACCCTCAATAAAAGGGAAAATAGAGGATAATTCTCATAAACTAAACTCGCTACGGAGGAACTTTAAAATGAGTAAATAATGTCGGGGCTGTGGGGGGTCATGGTGGGGGGGTTATTAGTCTGATCAATAACTTTACTGGGGATTATATCTGATCAATAACTTTACTGGGGATTATATCTGATCAATAACTTTACTGGGGATTATATCTAATCAATAACTTTACTGGGGATTATATCTGATGATCACCTGACAGAAAGAAAGAAAGAAAGAAAGAAAGAAAGAAAGAAAGAAAGAAAGAAAGAAAGAAAGAAAGAAAGAAAGAAAGAAAGAAAGAAAGAAAGAAAGAAAGAAAGAAAGAAAATCAATAAGGAAATAAATCAAATAAATGAATAAACCAACCGTCCTGTTACTGTTTCCTACTCCAGTGCATTAACCTGTTTCTCTGAAAGTGCATTAACCTGTTTCTCTGAAAGTGCATTAACCTTCTCCCTCTAAACACCACTGGTATTTTTGCACATGTATATATTACCCGTTTTTTGGGTTTAGTATTTCCTTTGTACATTGCTCATTTTTTAATATTTTATATTGCTCTTTTTTAATGATTTAGCTATTTATTGTTTTTTTTCTTTTTCTTTTTTAGGATATACTTTTTTTTTATACCTTTTCACACTTTCGTGTGTATTTTGTAAAATTGTTGAGCGTGTGTGTGTTTTGCTGCTGCACAATTGAATTTCTCTGAGGGATCAATAAAGTTTATTCTCTTCTTACTGTTGCTGTTTTTTTTGTTTTTTGTATAGTTTATTTAAAAGAATTATCACAAAACAGTATACAAATAAAATACAGAACATGTGCAAGGGGTGATGTTTGTTATTCAAGAAGATTAAACATATAACACAAGTCTACGGTTTTAATAGCCTTTTCATTTGTTGATTTTAGGATTAATTTCAAGTAAAGTTCCATTTCTTTCTGGAAAACAAAAAAGCAAGGGGTTTTCTTTGAAAATGTACTCTTATGAATATAAAATTTGGCTACTCCTGCTGTTGTTGCTGCTGCTGCTGCTCGTGTCGTCGCCAGAGGGCGGTGGTGCAGCCAAGTCTCGCGATGTTTCCAGTTCCTGCCGCCAGGGGGCGGTGGCGCAGCCAAGTCTCGCGATGTTTCAATGTTCTCGCGATGCTTTTTTTAAACATGTAAATATCTTTTTATTAGAAAATATTTTAAATGTTTATATGAGGAAACATTTTCTAAAATTAAAATACCCTTAATATCTGTATAATCCGGTTATATTTTGGCAAATTATTTAGAATAATACACTTTATCATGATTAAATGATGTAAAATAATATTTTCTTCGTGTTTTTTGTTTTTTTTTTTAAACAAGAAAAACACAATTTATACAAACTGCTAGTAGAGGAAATATAATATAATAAAAAAGAACATTTGGGAGGTTTCATGAACCGCGATGTTTCCAGTCGCCGCCGTTTTATAATACATCCCTGGTCGCCGCTAGGGAGCGGCGACTGGAAACATCGCGAGACTTTGCTGCTCCACCGCCGCCAGGGGGCGGAGGAGCAGGGAAGTCTCGCGATGTGTCCGGTCCCGCTATGGGGCTGTGTTGCCGGTCCTGAAGTCTCGCGATGTTTCCAGTTCCTAACACCAGGGGGCGGAGGAGCAGTGAAGTCTCGCGATGTGTCCGGTCCCGCTATGGGGCTGTGTTGCCGGTCCTGAAGTCTCGCGATGTTTCCAGTTCCTAACACCAGGGGGCGGAGGAGCAGTGAAGTCTCGCGATGTGTCCGGTCCCGCTATGGGGCTGTGTTGCCGGTCCTGAAGTCTCGCGATGTTTCCGGTCCAGAGGAAGACGCAGCTCTAACACCAGGACGGAACCAGCACCAGCAGCCCGACCAGAACCAGAACCAGGACCAGAACCAGAACCTGACCCGGTACCAGCTGGACCTCCGCCCCGCTAGCAGCAGAACCACAGGTACCGGTACCGGCCCGGGTTAGGGTTCTGGAGGGGGAGATGCAGCTAACGCTAAAGCTAATGAGCTAAAGCTAACGAGGAAGTCACTGATCAGCTGGTCCTGGTACCGCCCCGGTGGGTCAGCTGATCAGCTGGTTCTGGTACCGCCCCGGTGGGTCAGCTGATCAGCTGGTTCTGGTACCGCCCCGGTGGGTCAGCTGATCAGCTGGTTCTGGTACCGCCCCGGTGGGTCAGCTGATCAGCTGGTCCTGGTACCGCCCCGGTGGGTCAGCTGATCAGCTGGTTCTGGTACCGCCCCGGTGGGTCAGCTGATCAGCTGGTCCTGGTACCGCCCCGGTGGGTCAGCTGACACACTGGTACCAGAACTATAGGACCGGTACCTGGACCTGGTACCAGAACCAGCTGATCAGCTGACACACCACTGTCACTTTACACTCATATTTTATTTAAACCACAGTCACTCTATTGTACATTTTTTCTGACATTTTTATATTTATATACTTTTTTGTACATTTTTTCTGACATTTTTATATTTATATACTTTTTTGTACATTTTTCTGACATTCTTATATTTATATACTTTTTTGTACATTTTTTCTTTGCACATTTCTTGTACATATGAGACATGCCCAACTTATGGAGGAAGTCAGTGATCAGCTGACCAGAGATCCAGCTGACACACCAGGACCGGTACCAGGACTATAGGACCAGAACCAGCTGATCAGCTGACACACCAGGACCGGTACCAGGACTATAGGACCAGAACCAGCTGATCAGCTGACACACCAGGACCGGTACCAGGACTATAGGACCAGAACCAGCTGATCAGCTGACACCGGTACCGGTCCTGGTCCTGGTCCTGGTTCTACTGCACTGGTACCGGTGTTGTGCCGTATTCAGCACCCCTGTTGTAATAGGTTAGTGTAAGTAACTCTTCTTTTGGGATATGCGTATACAAACTCATTAATTGAGAGCATTTACAGATTTATAGTCATAAAACCAACATGTTGAAAACACTATGCAGGTATCAAAACCAGAAGGGTTTTGAAACCTGCATATCTATCACAAAATGAAAAAAAAAATAGTTTTTTAAAAAAATGACAGAGTGCACCCTTTGAACAGACAAACAAATCAACAGATGTCGTGAAAACACAATCTCCTTGGCAGAGGTAACAGGACGAGGGGGTGCTTTCCACGGCAGGGGTGCTGAATACGGCACAACACCGGTACCAGAACTACTGGACCGGTACCGGTCCTCTAACCCTGGTACCAGAACCAGTGCTCCTGGACTGGTACCAGAACTACTGGACCGGTACCGGTCCTCTAACCCTGGTACCAGAACCAGTGCTCCTGGACTGGTACCAGAACTACTGGACCACCAGAACCAGCTGATCAGCTGACACTCCGGTACCAGAACTATAGGACTGGTACCAGAACTATAGGACCGGTACCAGAACTATAGGACCGGTACCAGAACCCCCTCACCAGCGCAAACAGAGACAGTTCCATCAGTAACTGAGTTATTAAACATAAACATGTTGCTGCTTCTCTGGACCAGAACTATAGGACTGGTACTGGTACCAGCTGATCAGCTGACACACCGGTACCAGAACTATAGGACCAGTACCAGAACTACTGGACTGGTACCAGGACCGCTGGACCAGAACCAGAACTACTGTACTGGTACCAGGACCACTGGACCAGAACCAGAACCCCCTAACAAACAGAGACGGTTCCATCAGTAACTGATTTATTAAACATAAACTTGTTGAGAAGCAGCTGCTTCTCTGGGTTTTAGGATAATAAGTTGAATATTCTACTCCTGAGGATAAAGTTAATTTCTCTGGGTTTTAGGATAATAAGTTGAATATTCTACTCCTGAGGATAAAGTTAATTTCTCTGGGTTTTAGGATAATAAGTAGAATATTCTACTCCTGAGGATAAAGTTAATTTCTCTGGGTTCTAGGATAATAAGTTGAATATTCTACTCCTGAAGATAAAGTTAATTTCTCTGGGTTTTAGGATAATAAGTAGAATATTCTACTCCTGAAGATAAAGTTAATTTTATGAATTTTATATTTTCCTCAATTATTAATGAAATATTTATTTTTAAAGGATTTTTTCATGGATGCTACTTTTTAAATATATGTATATTTTAAAATCTCACGTACATTTGAGAACCATGAACTGTTATGTGTGCTATATTGTTATTCTTTTTTTGTGATTATTATTATAGTTGTTGTTCTGATTTCTGCTGATTACATCTGGCAGGGTTACTACCGTTACTACCGTTACTACCGTTACTACCGTTACTACCGTTACTACCGTTACTACCGATGTAAATCAGCCTGTATTATTATTATAGTTGTTGTTCTGATTTCTGCTGGTTACATCTGGCAGGGTTACTACCGATACTACCGTTACTACCGTTACTACCGTTACTACCGTTACTACCGTTACTACCGATGTAAATCAGCCTGTATTATTATTATAGTTGTTGTTCTGATTTCTGCTGATTACATCTGGCAGGGTTACTACCGTTACTACCGTTACTACCGTTACTACCGTTACTACCGTTACTACCGTTACTACCGTTACTACCGATGTAAATCAGCCTGTATTATTATTATAGTTGTTGTTCTGATTTCTGCTGATTACATCTGGCAGGGTTACTACCGTTACTACCGTTACTACCGTTACTACCGTTACTACCGTTACTACCGTTACTACCGTTACTACCGATGTAAATCAGCCTGTGGCTGCAATCTTTATTATTATTGTTGTTGTTCTGATTTCTGCTGATTACATCTGGCAGGGTTACTACCGTTACTACTGTTACTACCGATGTAAATCGCTGCAATCGATTATAAATGATGATAATAATAATTTATTATCATAATAATAATGATAATAAATGGCTGCAATCTGGGGCATCTACATTTTATTTTTTTATTAAAAGAAAATCTTGATTGATGTACACTGTCCCTACCAAAATAAATACATTGAAATTGAAATTGAAACTATAGAACTATAGGACCGGTGCTGGTACCGTTATTTATTTATTTATTTATTTATTTATTGTCTTTCTTTTTTTCTTCTTCGGTGTGACCTGGTATTTTTATTTATTTATTTATTTCCTTTCTTTCTTTTCTTATTTTCTTATCTTTATTTTCTTTTTTATTTCTTTATTTCCTTTCTTTCTTTTCTTATTTTCTTATCTTTATTTTCTTTTTTATTTCTTTATTTTCTTTCTTTCTTTTCTTCTTTATTTATTTATTTCTTTTCTTCTTTATTTATTTATTTATTTATTTATTTATTTATGTATTTATTTATGTATTTATTTATTTATTTATTTATTTATTTATTTATTTATTTACTTTCTTCTTTATTTATTTATTTATGTATTTATTTATTTATGTATTTATTTATTTATTTATTTATTTATTTATTTATTTATTTATTTATTTAATTCTTTCTTTCTTTATTTTCTTCTCCTCCATCTCCAGCAGGATGACGGTACTGGTACTGGTCCAGTGGTACTGGTACTGGTCCAGTGGTACTGGTACTGGTACTGGTACTGGTCCAGTGGTACTGGTACTGGTACTGGTCCAGTGGTACTGGTACTGGTCCAGTGGTACTGGTGTTTAAGTACTACTGTATTTGTCTCCAGCAGGATGACGGTACTGGTCCAGTGGTACTGGTTCTGGTGTTTATGTATTTGTGTATTTGTGTATTCCAGCAGGATGACGGCTGCTCCCTACAACTACTCCTACATCTTCAAGTACATCATCATCGGTGAGTTCTGACCCGGTACTGACCCGGTACTGACCCGGTACTGACCCGGTACTGACCCGGTACTGACCCGGTACTGACCCGGTACTGGTACTGACCCGGTTCTGGTACTGACCCGGTACTGACCCGGTACTGACCCGGTACTGGTACTGACCCGGTTCTGGTACTGACCCGGTACTGACCCGGTACTGACTCGGTTCTGGTACTGACCCGGTACTGACCCGGTACTGGTACTGACCCGGTTCTGACCCGGTACTGGTACTGACCCGGTTCTGACCCGGTACTGGTACTGACCCGGTTCTGACCCGGTACTGGTACTGACCCGGTTCTGACCCGGTACTGGTACTGACCCGGTACTGACCCGGTTCTGGTACTGACCCGGTTCTGGTACTGACCCAGTACTGACTCGGTACTGACCCGGTACCGACCCGGTACTGACCCGGTTCTGGTACTGACCCAGTACTGACTCGGTACTGACCCGGTACCGACCCGGTACTGGTACTGACTCGGTACTGACCCGGTACCGACCCGGTACTGGTACTGACCCAGTACTGACCCGGTACTGACCCGGTACTGACTCGGTACTGACCCGGTACTGGTACTGACTCGGTACTGACCCGGTACCGACCCGGTACTGGTACTGACCCAGTACTGACCCGGTACTGACCCGGTACTGACTCGGTACTGACCCGGTACTGGTACTGACCCAGTACTGACCCGGTACTGACCCGGTACTGACTCGGTACTGACCCGGTACTGGTACTGACCCGGTACTGACCCGGTACTGGTACCGACCCGGTACTGACCCGGTACTGACCCGGTACTGGTACTGACCCGGTACTGACCCGGTACTGACCCGGTTCTGGTACTGACCCGGTACTGACCCGGTACTGACCCGGTTCTGGTACTGACCCGGTACTGACCCGGTACTGACTCGGTTCTGGTACTGACCCGGTACTGACCCGGTACTGGTACTGACCCGGTTCTGACCCGGTACTGGTACTGACCCGGTTCTGACCCGGTACTGGTACTGACCCGGTTCTGACCCGGTACTGGTACTGACCCGGTTCTGACCCGGTACTGGTTCTGACCCGGTACTGGTACTGACCCGGTTCTGACCCGGTACTGGTACTGACCCGGTTCTGACCCGGTACTGGTACTGACCCGGTACTGGTACTGACCCGGTACTGACCCGGTTCTGGTACTGACCCAGTACTGACTCGGTACTGACCCGGTACCGACCCGGTACTGACCCGGTTCTGGTACTGACCCAGTACTGACTCGGTACTGACCCGGTTCTGACCCGGTACTGGTACTGACCCGGTACTGACCCGGTTCTGGTACTGACCCGGTTCTGGTACTGACCCAGTACTGACTCGGTACTGACTCGGTACTGACCCGGTACCGACCCGGTTCTGGTACTGACCCGGTACTGACTCGGTACTGACCCGGTACTGGTACTGACTCGGTACTGACCCGGTACCGACCCGGTACTGGTACTGACCCAGTACTGACCCGGTACTGACCCGGTACTGACTCGGTACTGACCCGGTACTGGTACTGACCCGGTAACGACTCGGTACTGACCCGGTTCTGGTACTGACCCAGTACTGACCCAGTACTGACCCAGTACTGACCCAGTACTGACCCGGTACTGACCCGGTACTGGTACTGACCCGGTTCTGGTACTGACCCGGTACTGACCCGGTACTGGTACTGACCCGGTACTGACCCGGTACTGACCCGGTACTGACCCGGTACTGACCCGGTACTGGTACTGACCCGGTACTGACCCGGTTCTGGTACTGACCCGGTACTGACCCGGTACTGGTACTGACCCGGTACTGACCCGGTACTGGTACTGACCCGGTACTGACCCGGTACTGACCCGGTACTGACCCGGTTCTGGTACTGACCCGGTACTGGTACCGGCCCGGTTCTGGTACTGACCCGGTACTGACCCGGTTCTGGTACTGACCCGGTACTGACCCGGTAACGACCCGGTACTGGTACTGACCCGGTACTGGTACCGGCCCGGTACTGGTACTGACCCGGTAACGACCCGGTTCTGGTACTGACCCGGTACTGGTACTGACCCGGTACTGACCCGGTTCTGGTACTGACCCGGTAACGACTCGGTACTGACCCGGTACTGACCCGGTACTGACCCGGTACTGGTACTGACCCGGTACTGACCCGGTACTGACCCGGTTCTGACCTTTGACCCTGAAAAGGAAAACTCAGTCTTTAGTTCAGAAACTTCTCCAGTTGTTAAATTTTATTGTTTTTCTGAAATTAACATCTTCATTTTTCCATCTCTCAATAATTCAGTATTGTTTTTCTTTTTCATGTTAAATTATCTTTTTCATGTTTTATATTATATTATATTGTTTTATATTATATTATATCTATTTCTATATTGTGTTGTGGCTTTTGCTGTAGTTATTGTTGTTTATGTTTGTTTTATAAAGTTTCCACCTCTCCTGCACAAATACTTCACTGGACCTTTGTTTTTACTGGCGTGGTACTGACCCGGTACCAGCACCTACTGGTTCCGGTCCGGTCTCTAACAGTGTGTTTGTTCTGCAGGAGACATGGGCGTGGTACTGACCCGGTACTGACCCGGTACCAGCTGGTACTGGTTCTGGTCCGGTCTCTAACATGTGTTTGTTCTGCAGGAGACATGGGCGTGGTACTGACCCGGTACCAGCTGGTACTGGTTCTGGTCCGGTCTCTAACGTGTGTTTGTTCTGCAGGAGACATGGGCGTGGTACTGACCCGGTACCAGCTGGTACTGGTTCTGGTCCGGTCTCTAACATGTGTTTGTTCTGCAGGAGACATGGGCGTGGTACTGACCCGGTACCAGCTGGTACTGGTTCTGGTCCGGTCTCTAACATGTGTTTGTTCTGCAGGAGACATGGGCGTGGTACTGACCCGGTAATGGTTCTGGTCCGGTCTCTAACGTGTGTTTGTTCTGCAGGAGACATGGGCGTGGTACTGACCCGGTAATGGTTCTGGTCCAGTCTCTAACATGTGTTTGTTCTGCAGGAGACATGGGCGTGGTACTGACCCGGTACTGGTTCTGGTCCGGTCTCTAACATGTGTTTGTTCTGCAGGAGACATGGGCGTGGTACTGACCCGGTACTGGTTCTGGTCCGGTCTCTAACATGTGTTTGTTCTGCAGGAGACATGGGCGTGGGGAAGTCCTGTCTGCTGCACCAGTTCACTGAGAAGAAATGTGAGTCCTCGCAAAAATCTGGAGCGCTGTTCGGGTTCAGAACCGGCTTCAGAACCGGCTTCAGAACCGGCTTCAGAACCGGGTTCAGAACCGGCTTCAGACCCGGGTTCAGAACCGGCTTCAGAACCGGGTTCAGAACCGGCTTCAGAACCGGCTTCAGACCCGGGTTCAGAACCGGGTTCAGAACCGGGTTCAGAACCGGCTTCAGAACCGGGTTCAGAACCGGGTTCAGAACCGGGTTCAGAACCGGGTTCAGAACCGGCTTCAGAACCGGCTTTCTGTGTTTCTGTCTTTGTTTCCATGGAAACCTGAATTCAGAATTACTATTTCCATGTAAACTCCAAGGAAAACAGTTTAATTCTGAATAATTAATTCAGAATTAAAACCATCCTGTAACCGTGGCCGGTGTTTGTGTAACACCGTGTAACCGTGTCTGTGTAACACTGTGTAAGTGTAACATCTGTAACCGTGTCTGTGTAACACCGTGTAACAGTGTTTGTGTAACACCGTGTAACAGTGTCTGTGTAACACCGTGTAACAGTGTTTGTGTAACACCGTGTAACCGTGTCTGTGTAACACCGTGTAACTGTCTGTGTAACACCTGTAACCGTGTCTGTGTAACACCGTGTAACCGTGTCTGTAACACCGTGTAACTGTCTGTGTAACACCGTGTAACCGTGTCTGTAACACCGTGTAACCGTGTCTGTGTAACACCGTGTAACTGTCTGTGTAACACCGTGTAACCGTGTCTGTAACACTGTGTATCCGTGTCTGTGTAACACCGTGTAACCGTGTCTGTGTAACCGTGTCTGTGTAACACCGTGTAACCGTGTCTGTGTAACACCGTGTAACCGTGTCTGTGTAACACCTGTAACCGTGTCTGTGTAACACCGTGTAACCGTGTCTGTGTAACACCTGTAACCGTGTCTGTGTAACACCCGTGTCTGTGTAACACCGTGTCTGTGTAACACCGTGTAACCGTGTCTGTGTAACACCGTGTAACCGTGTCTGTGTAACACCTGTAACCGTGTCTGTGTAACACCTGTAACCGTGTCTGTGTAACACCGTGTAACCGTGTCTGTGTAACACCTGTAACCGTGTCTGTGTAACACCTGTAACCGTGGCCGGTGTCTGTGTAACACCGTGTAACCGTGTCTGTGTAACACCTGTAACCGTGTCTGTGTAACACCTGTAACCGTGTCTGTGTAACACCCGTGTCTGTGTAACACCGTGTCTGTGTAACACCTGTAACCGTGTCTGTGTAACACCGTGTAACCGTGTCTGTGTAACACCTGTAACCGTGTCTGTGTAACACCTGTAACCGTGGCCGGTGTCTGTGTAACACCGTGTAACCGTGTCTGTGTAACACCGTGTAACCGTGTCTGTGTAACACCGTGTAACCGTGGCCGGTGTCTGTGTAACACCGTGTAACCGTGTCTGTGTAACACCGTGTAACCGTGGCCGGTGTCTGTGTAACACCGTGTAACCGTGTCTGTGTAACACAGTGTAACCGTGTCTGTGTAACACCCGTGTCTGTGTAACATCCGTGTCTGTCTAACACCGTGTAACCGTGTCTGTGTAACATCCATGTCTGTGTAACACCTGTAACCGTGTCTGTCTAACACCGTGTAACCGTGTCTGTGTAACATCCATGTCTGTGTAACACCCGTGTCTGTAACACCCTGTAACATCCGTGTCTGTGTCCAGTCATGGCCGACTGCCCTCACACCATCGGGGTGGAGTTCGGGACCCGGATCATGGAGGTTCACGGCCAGAAGGTGAAGCTGCAGATCTGGGACACGGCCGGACAGGAGCGGTTCAGGGCCGTCACCAGGTCCTACTACCGGGGGGCCGCGGGGGCCCTGATGGTCTACGACATCACCAGGTACTGTCACCTACGACATCACCAGGTACTGTCACCTACGACATCACCAGGTCCTACTACCGGGGGGCCCGGGGCCCTCATGGTGTACGACATCACCAGGTACTGTCACCAGGTCCTACTACCGGGGGGCCCCGGGGCCCTCATGGTCTACAAACAAAAAGTTTTTTAGTGCGTTTTTTCATGCGTTTTTTCCGTGCGTTTTTTCCGTGCGTTTTTTTCGTGCGTTTCTTTCGTGCGTTTCTTTCGTGCGTTCGTGCGTTTTTTCGTGCGTTCGTGCGGTTTTTTCGTGCGTTCGTGCGTTTTTTCGTCAAGCGTACAGTTTGTGTGCGAGCGTGCTTTTTTCATTGTGCCTGCGTTTTTTCGTGCGTGCGTGCGGGCATGCGTTTTTGCGGGCGAGCGTGCGTTTTTTCGTGCGAGCATGTGTTTTTTCATGCGAGCTGTGTTTTTTCGTGCGTTTTTTCCTGCGAGCATGCGTTTTTTCGTGCAAGCGTGCGTTTTTTCGTGCATGTGTGCGTGCGTGCGTGCGTGCGTGCGTTCATTTTTGCGACATTTAGTTTTCGACATTTTGACTTTTTTCTCAAAATTTCCACTTTTTTCTTGATTTCTTTCTCGACATTTCGACTTTTTTCTCAAAATGTCAACTTTTTCATCAAAATTTCAACTTTTTTTTCCGACTTTTTTCATCAAAATTTCAACCTTTTTCTCAAAATGTCAACTTTTTTCTCTAAATTTCAACTTTTTCTCGACTTGTTTCTCAAAACTTTGACTTTTTCATCCAAATTTTGACTTTTTTCTCTAAATTTCAACTTTTTCTCGACTTGTTTCTCAAAACTTTGACTTTTTCATCCAAATTTTTACTTTTTTCTCTAAATTTCAACTTTTTTCTCAACTTTTTTCTCAAAATTTCACCTTTTTCCACCAAAAGCAAGTGCTCAAGATCGACTCCTTTTGAATTCCCCATTTACAGAAATAGAAATTCTGGATACAATCAATTCAATGCCTATAAATAAAAGTCCAGGACCGGACGGTTTCTCAGTTGAATTTTATAAGGAATTCTGGTCAGAGATTAAACCTATATTTTTGACAATGTTGAACAATTTCTGTTATAAAAAATTACTTCCTCAATCAATGAATTTAGCACATATTAGTGTTTTACATAAAAGTGGTAAAGATCCTCTACAGTACTCGTCATATAGACCTATAAGTCTCTTGGATCATGATTATAAGATCATCACTAAGCTATTAGCAAGAAGACTGGACTCTGTTTTGCCTAAGTTGGTCAATCCAGACCAGTCAGGCTTTATAAAGGGGAGATATGCTTCTGACAATATAAGGAGAGTTTTGAATATAATTAATTCTCTCAACAACCGCCAGGAGCCTTCTCTTCTTCTTTCTTTAGATGCAGAGAAGGCTTTTGACAGAGTTGAGTGGAAATTTCTTTTTTCTGTTTTATATAAATTTGATTTAGGTGTTAATTTCATTGAATGGATTAAAATGATTTATAATTGTCCAAAAGCTGCAGTAATAACCAATGGCAGGTGCTCTGACTTTTTTTCTTTATCTAGAGCAGGGGTTCCCAACCTTTTTTGTGCCAAGGACCAGCACAAGTATAAACAAAAAGCTCATGGACCGGTTGATAATTTATGTCAATTTTAATAAACATTTTAGAAAAAAACAATGCATTTTAAATAGGACGGCAACTAACGACTATTTTAATAGTCAACTAGTCACCGATTATTGAAACGATTAGTTGACTAATCGGATAATTAGTAATGTTTTCTTAAATTTAGTATGAGGTTGCTTTAATTATGTGGCAAATGATAATAAACACGAGAAAGATGGGTACTTCAATGAAAAATAGATATTTTATTCAACTTTGCTGCTGTTCATACAAAAAGTAAATAAAAAAAAACAAGGACAGGCACAGTGATCAGTCAGTATAGACATATATCCATAAATAAATAAACCTCTGTCCATTATTTTTCATGTTTTAAGGACAGGCAATTGTGTTATATAAAAAATAAATCATAAAATAAAATAAAACGTCTCGTATTTTTTCCCCAACAAGTGGGTTAAATGGGTTCTGGATGGCAGGACGTTCTCTGGGTTGAACTGGTATGTTCAAACCCGTCACCATCAACCGTGGAGAGCCTCATATCACAGATCAGCATCTGCAGTATTGATCAGTGAGCGCAGTCGTCTGGTGCGGGGAACACGTCTGCTTCTTTTGCAGAAAGGGGTCCATGGTGGCTCTTCATCGGTCTGCATGCATTTAATTTAAAATACTTTTGTCAGGCATAACGTTAAAGCTCTCTTTTAAAGCCAAAATACGTTTAATATCTTACCAAGGCGAGTCCGTTTCGTTCAACTGTCCGAGGTGCTTTTTCTATTCAAATGCTCGTGCATTACAAACGTGCTCCGGTGATAAGCAAGGTCTGCTTTGCAAACCTTGCAAGTCTTCTTTTTATTCGCTGTATCCAGGCTAAAATGCTCCCGAACTTTTGAAGTTTTGTTACCCGCAGCTGCGCTGAGACGCAAAAAAAAAAAAAAGCTGAGACCCTGTCATGGGGACCCTGTCGTGCAGCGCGGCTCTCGGCAGAGATTGTATGAGTTAAAGTGAAGTGAGATGCCTCACTCCATTGGGAAAAAAACGTCTGGTGAGAATTGCCGACAATTTTGATTATCGCTTTTTGTCGACAAATCGTTGCAGCCCTAATTATGATCGGAACACAAGCCATTTCACGGCCCAGTAGTAATGGCTCTACGGACCGGGGGTTGGGAATCACGGATCTAGAGGGACAAGGTAGGGCTGTCCTTTGTCACCTTTGCTTTTTGCAATGGTGATCGAACCTTTGGCGGCAAGTGTAAGAGACAACATAAGTATTCAAGGTTTAAAGGTCGATAATAACGAACATAAAATTTCCTTATATGCAGACGATATTCTTTTATACATCACGGACCCAGAGAAATCAATATCACACTTGCAAAACACAATTAAACAGTTTGGAAGTTACTCAGGTTATAAGATCAATTTCAGTAAATCTAATGCTGTTCTCTTACACATGACACCAACAGAAGAAATGCTTACATCTTGTCCCTTTCATTGGACACCAGGGGGCTTTAAATATTTGGGTAAACATATTACTCCCAATTTAGATAATCTGTTTGAAGAAAATTACACCACAATTGTACACAAGATAAAATCAGACCTGTTAACATGGTCTTCTCTTCCACTGTCACTATTAGGGCGCATAAACACTATTAAAATGAATGTTCTACCAAGATTTATTTTTCTTTTCCAGATGTTACCATGCTTTTTATCTGTGGAGTTCTTTAAACCATTAAATAGCGGCATCTCAAAATTCATTTGGGGCAATAAAAAACCTAGGATCAGTTTAATGACCCTAATGAAACCAGAATCCATGGGAGGTCTTGGCCTCCCCAATCTCCAATATTATTTTTGGGCAGCCCAGTTAAGGAATCTGGTATCTTGGGCATTGGGGAGACACGAGTCTCGGTGGGTCCAAATGGAGGCAAAGTTTTTCGAACCCCTGCCACTGGTCTCTTATTTTTATGAATAAGTTTGAAAAAATAAAAAACATAGACAAATGTTTCTCTGTTTTTAATACCCTGTTAGCATGGAGAGATTGTAGGAAAAAAAACAGTATTACCACCTGTACTTCAATTCATTCCACTATTTATCAAAATCCAGATCTGAATATCAGACATATCAACATAGGTGAATGGGAAAACTCTGGTTTAAAACAGTGTAAGGATTTATTTAATTTGAACATGCAATTAAAATCATTCATTGACTTAAAATCAGAATACAACATCCCTGACAAACACTTTTTTAAATATTTACAAATACGTAGCATTGTTCAATCACTTATCAAAGCAAATAAAATTCGACTTGGACTATCTGAAATAGAGGACATATTTATAACTTCAGACACAATTAAAGGAAAGATCAGTGAATTTTATAATATTTTATCACAAGGAGGTTTGTCATCTTTCCAAACTTTAGTGAAGATATGGGAGAAGGAGTTGGGGATGGTCTTTGAAGAAAACACTTGGTTAAATATATGTGAAAATATAAATTTTCCTTTTACTAGTAATAAAATTAAAGAGGCTAATTTTAAATTTATTCACAAATTTTATTTAACTCCAATTAAAATGCACAAAATTTCAAACGATATCTCTTCAAAATGTCCAAGATGCAAAAAAATCGATGGAACATTTGTACATATGTTTTGGGAATGTGATCTTTTATTAAGTTTCTGGAAATTCATTCATTCCTTCACACAATCAGTATTAGAAATTAATTTTGATTTAAGCTCCAATTTGTATTTATTAAACGACACACTGGATCTTCAGTTAGACCGGAAAAAAAGCAGGATATTAATTATGATCACATACTTCGCTAAGAAATGCATACTTTTACTTTGGAAAGATGATTCCCCTCCAACTTTCAAGTTTTTTTTGGATCAAATTTCAGTTTTTTTACCATTGGAAAAATTAACTTTAGAAAAATACAACCGTGCTCATATTTTTCAAGAATTTTGGTTCCCATTACTCTCAAAACTGGATAATTTTTCCAAAGGGGACCAATGAGTATCTTTATTTTGTTTTCGAACTTGTGCCTTATAGGTATGTATGTTTGTATGTATATATGGATATATATATATATAGTTTGATATCGCTGTTGCTGCCATTATATATTTTTTTATTTTTATTTTTATTTTTTTTTAAATATTTATTTAATTTTGTTCTCCCTTAATGTTTTTTTTTTTTTTTTTTTCCCTAGGGTAATTATGGGGAGGGTAGGAATGTGGGTATAATAGAAATCATGCATGTGAAAATGTGAATTGTGAAAATTATTGTGAAATAAAAAGATATTTAAAAAAAAAAAAAAAAATCACCTTTTTTAATAAAAATTTCAACTTTTTCATAAAAATTTAAACTTTTTTTCCGACTTTTTTCATAAAAATTTCAACCTTTTTCTCAAAATGTCAACTTTTTTCTCTAAATTTCAACTTTTCTCTCAACTTTTTTCTCAAAATTTCACCTTTTTCTCAAAATTTCAACTTTTTTCTCTAAATTTAAACTTTTCTCTCAACTTTTTCTCTCAAAATTTCAACTTTTTCATCAAAATATCAACTTTTTTCTCGACTTTTTTCTCAAAATTTTAACTTTTTCTCAACATTTCCACTTTTAATTTTTACTGGTCCAGTGGTGCTGGTACCAGATGATCATTGGCTGAGTCAGCTGTCAATCAAAGGTCTATAACCAGATGATCATTGTATTGGTTTATATTTATTATTAATTAACTCCTGGTGTTTCTGCAGGAGAAGCACCTACAACCACCTGAGCAGCTGGTTGACGGACGCCAGGAACCTGACCAACCCCAACACGGTGAGTTATTGATCCGTTATTGATCCGTTATTGATCCAGGAACCTGACCAACCCCAACACGGTGAGTTATTGATCCAGGAACCTGACCAACCCCAACACGGTAATAATAATAATACATTTTTTTTTCCTGGAACTCAAGGTCGCCGTACACAACACGTTCAAAAATAAAACCAGCAGAACACTTTTAAAAAACAGATCAATAACACCAATCAATCAATCGGTGAGTGTTATTGATCCGGGAGAGAGCACCTCCAGAACTGAGTAAATCTAAGTAGATCACAGTAGATTACAGAGTAGATCACAGTAGATTACAAAGTAGATTACAGTAGATTACAGAGTAGATCACAGTAGATTACAGAGTAGCTCCAAGTAGATTACAGAGTAGATTACAGTAGATCAGAGTAAATTACAGAGTAGATCACAGTAGATTACAGAGTAGATCACAGTAGATTACAGAGTAGATCCAAGTAGATTAGTGTAACTCTATAATAACAATTATACACAAGGAAGGTAAGGACCCATCACAATGTGAAGGATACAGACCCATAACTTTATTAAATGTGGACCAAAAGTTGCTAAGCAGTATCATAGCCGACAGATTAGCTAAAATTGTAACTGATATTATAAATTTAGACCAGACAGGGTTTATTATAAATAGACAATTATCAGATGGAAGAAGAAGAAGAAGAAGAAGAAGAAGAAGAAGAAGAAGAAGAAGAAGAAGAAGAAGAAGAAGAAGAAGAAGAAGAAGAAGAAGAAGAAGAAGAAGAAGAAGAAGAAGAAGAAGAAGAAGAAGAAGAAGGCTTCCCTTAGTACTCCCACAATGGGGAAATTCTTTCTCTGCATTTAACCCATTTTTTAGTTGAACTAGTAGCAGTGGTCGCCATGCAATGGCACGGCGCCCGGGGAGCAGTAAGGGTTAAGGGACTTGCTCAGGGGCCCAAGGTGGTTGACTTTTGGTTGCAATCCAGGGGCTTGAACCTGGTCCTCCAGACTCCACCCCTCCTCTGTAACCACTAGGCTGCCCCCCTAGACGTACACAGAATATAATAGAACAAGCACATAAACATGAAAAGCAGGCACTCATACTCACCTTAGATGCAGAAAAAGCATTTGATAGAGTGGCGTGGCCTTTTATTTTTGAGACCTGTCAAAGCTTTGGTTTTAGTACAGACTACAGAGTAGATTAAAGAATATATCACTTGGCATGAATCTATAAAAGATTCTGTCCCCCTATGGAGGCTGATTGATCAGGTATTGATCAGGTATTGATCTTTCCCCAGGTGATCATCCTGATCAGGAACAAGGCTGATATTGATCATGTTTCCACAGGTGATTGATCAGGTGATTGATCAGGTATTGATCTTTCCCCAGGTGATCATCCTGATCGGGAACAAGGCTGATATTGATCATGTTTCCACAGGTATTGATCAGGTATTGATCAGGTGATTGATCAGGTATTGATCTCTCCCCAGGTGATCATCCTGATCGGGAACAAGGCTGATATTGATCAGGTATTGATCTCTCCCCAGGTGATCATCCTGATCGGGAACAAGGCCGACCTGGAGGCTCAGAGAGACGTGACGTACGAAGAGGCCAAGCAGTTTGCAGAGGAGAACGGTGAGTCAGCAGTTCTGGTTAGGTTAAGAGGTTAGGTTAGGTTAGTGGTTAGTTCTGGTTCTGGTTGAGCTGATCAGACCTGCGGCTGGGACTGACTGTGTGTTATTGATCTGTTATTGATCTGGGACTGACTGTGTGTTATTGAACTGTTATTGATCTGGGACTGACTGTGTGTTATTGATCTGTTATTGATCTGGGACTGACTGTGTGTTATTGATCTGTTATTGATCAGGTCTGCTGTTCCTGGAGGCCAGCGCTAAGACGTGAGTAGCTTCTCCGGACCAATCAGAGCCGACGTTTATTCATAACCACTGATTTTATGTTTATTGTGATTCTATTAGCTTATTGACTTTAAAATGAAATATTTAGTGAATGTATTGTTATTAGCGTGTTTTGAAATATTTATATTTTTATATAATTCTGTGATTTTGATATGATATTGTTATTGTTTATATTGTCATTTGTATTGGAGAACGTGGAGGAACATTATTTTTATTATATTTTATTATATTTTTATAGGGAGGAGAACGTGGAGGAACATTATTTTTATTATATTTTATTATATTTTTATAGGGAGGAGAACGTGGAGGAACATTATATTTTATTATATTTTTATAGGGGGAGAACGTAGAGGAAGTGTTATATTTTATTATATTTTATATTTTATTATATTTATTATAGGGGGGAGAACGGGGAGGAGGTGTTATATTTTATTATATTTTATATTTTATTATATTTATTATAGGGGGGAGAACGTGGAGGAATCGTTATATTTTAATTATATTTTTATATTTAGGGGGGAGAACGTGGAGGAGGTGTTATATTTTATTATATTGTATTATATTATATTTAGGGGGAGAACGTGGAGGAAGTGTTATATTTTATTATATTTTTATATTTTATTATAGGGGGGAGAACGTAGAGGAAGCGTTATATTTTATTATATTATATTTATTATATTTTATTATATTTATATTTTTATAGAGGGGAGAACGTGGAGGAAGCGTTATATTTTATTATATTTTTATATTTTATTATATTATATTTAGGGGGGAGAACGTGGAGGAAGCGTTATATTTTATTATATTTTTATATTTTATTATATTTATTATATTTTATTATATTTTTATATTTTATTATATTTATTATATTTTTATATATAGGGGGGAGAACGTGGAGGAAGCGTTATATTTTATATTTTATTTAATATTTTTATATTTAGGGGGGAGAATGTAGAGGAAGCGTTATATTTTATTATATTTATTATATTTATTATATTTTATATTATTTAGGGGGGAGAACGTAGAGGAAGCGTTATATTTTATTATATTTTTATATTTTATTATATTATATTTTATTATATTTAGATTTATATTATATATTATAGGGGGAAGAATGTAGAGGAAGCGTTATAATTTATATTTTATTATATTTTTATATTTCTCTCCAGGGGGGAGAACGTAGAAGAAGCGTTATATTTTATTATATTTTATTATAGGGGGGAGAACGTGGAGGAAGCGTTATATTTTATTATATTATATTTTTATATTTTATATTTTATTATATTTTATTACAGAGGGGAGAATGTAGAAGAAGCGTTATAATTTATATTATATTTTATATTTTTATATCCAGAGGGGAGAACGTAGAGGAAGCGTTATAATTTATATTTTATTTTATATTTTTATATTTAGAGGTGAAAACGTAGAAGAAGCGTTATATTTTAATATATTTTATTATATTTTTATGTTTTTATATTTATTACAGGGGTGAGAATGTAGAAGAAGCGTTATATTTTATTATATTATATTTTTATATTTTATATTTTATTATATTTTATTACAGAGGGGAGAACGTAGAAGAAGCGTTATAATTTATATTTTATTGTATTTTATTATATTATATTTATTATATTTTTATAGGGGGGAGAATGTAGAGGAAGCGTTATATTTTATTATATTTATTTTATGATATTTATATTTTTATATTTCTCTCCAGAGGGGAGAATGTAGAAGAAGCGTTATATTTTATTATATTTATTTTATGATATTTATATTTTTATATTTCTCTCCAGAGGGGAGAACGTAGAAGAAGCGTTATATTTTATTATATTTATTTTATGATATTTATATTTTTATATTTCTCTCCAGGGGGGAGAACGTAGAAGAAGCGCTATATTTTATTATATTTTTATATTTCTCTCCAGAGGGGAGAACGTAGAGGAAGCGTTATATTTTATTATATTTATTTTATGATATTTATATTTTTATATTTCTCTCCAGAGGGGAGAACGTAGAAGAAGCGTTATATTTTATTATATTTATTTTATGATATTTATATTTTTATATTTCTCTCCAGAGGGGAGAACGTAGAAGAAGCGTTATATTTTATTATATTTATTTTATGATATTTATATTTTTATATTTCTCTCCAGAGGGGAGAACGTAGAAGAAGCGTTATATTTTATTATATTTATTTTATGATATTTATATTTTTATATTTCTCTCCAGAGGGGAGAACGTAGAAGAAGCGTTATATTTTATTATATTTATTTTATGATATTTATATTTTTATATTTCTCTCCAGAGGGGAGAACGTAGAAGAAGCGTTATATTTTATTATATTTATTTTATGATATTTATATTTTTATATTTCTCTCCAGAGGGGAGAATGTAGAAGAAGCGTTATAATTTATATTATATTTTATATTTTTATATCCAGAGGGGAGAACGTAGAAGAAGCGTTATATTTTATTATATTTTATTATATTTATTATATTTTATTATATTTTTATATTTAGGGGGGAGAACGTAGAGGAAGCGTTATATTTTATATTTTATTTTATATTTTTATATTTAGGGGGGAGAACGTAGAGGAAGTGTTATATTTTATATTTTATTTTATATTTCTCTCCAGAGGGGAGAACGTAGAGGAAGTGTTATATTTTATATTTTATTTTATATTTCTCTCCAGAGGGGAGAACGTAGAGGAAGCGTTATATTTTATTATATTTTTATATTTCTCTCCAGAGGGGAGAACGTAGAGGAAGCGTTATATTTTATTATATTTTATTGTATTTTATTATATTATATTTATTATATTTTTATAGGGGGGAGAATGTAGAAGAAGCGTTATATTTTATTATATTTATTATATTTTTTTATATTATTTAGGGGGGAGAACGTAGAAGAAGCGTTCCTGGAAGCGTTATATTTTATTTTATTTATATCTATTATAGGGGTGAAAACGTAGAGGAAGCGTTATATTTTAATATATTTTATTATTTTATATTTTATAGGGGGGAGAACGTAGAGGAAGCGTTATATTTTATATTTTATTTTATATTTCTTACAGAGGGGAAAACGTAGAAGAAGCGTTATATTTTATTATTTTATATTTTATATTTTATTATATTTTATAGGGGGGAAAACGTAGAAGAAGCGTTCCTGGAAGGGTTATATTTTATTATATTTTTATATTTTATATTTCTTACAGAGGGGAAAACGTAGAAGAAGCGTTCCTGGAAGGGTTATATTTTATTATATTTTATTATAATTTATAGGGGGGAAAACGTAGAAGAAGCGTTCCTGGAAGGGTTATATTTTATTATATTTTATTATATTTTATAGGGGTGAAAACGTAGAAGAAGCGTTATATTTTAATATATTTTATTGTATCTTATTATATTATATTTATTATATTTTTATAGAGGGGAGAATGTAGAGGAAGCGTTATATTTTATTATATTTATTTTATGATATTTATATTTTTATATTTCTCTCCAGAGGGGAGAACGTAGAAGAAGCGTTATATTTTATTATATTTATTATATTTTATTATATTTATTATATTTTATTATATTTTATAGGGGTGAAAACGTAGAAGAAGCGTTATATTTTAATATATTTTATTGTATTTTATTATATTATATTTATTATATTTTTATAGGGGGGAGAATGTAGAGGAAGCGTTATATTTTATTATATTTTATTGTATTTTATTATATTATATTTATTATATTTTTATAGGGGGGAGAATGTAGAGGAAGCGTTATATTTTATTATATTTTATTGTATTTTATTATATTATATTTATTATATTTTTATAGGGGGGAGAACGTAGAGGAAGCGTTATATTTTATTATATTTATTTTATGATATTTATATTTTTATATTTCTCTCCAGAGGGGAGAATGTAGAAGAAGCGTTATATTTTATTATATTTATTTTATGATATTTATATTTTTATATTTCTCTCCAGAGGGGAGAATGTAGAGGAAGCGTTATATTTTATTATATTTTATTGTATTTTATTATATTATATTTATTATATTTTTATAGGGGGGAGAACGTAGAGGAAGCGTTATATTTTATTATATTTATTTTATGATATTTATATTTTTATATTTCTCTCCAGAGGGGAGAATGTAGAAGAAGCGTTCCTGGAAGCCGCTAAGAGAATCTACCAGAACATCCAGGACGGGAGTTTGGACCTGAACGCTGCCGAGTCCGGAGTCCAGCACAAACCCACCCTGACCCCCCAGGGGGGCCGGGTCCAGGACCAGGGCCAGGGGGGGCCCCGGGAGGGCTGCAGCTGCTGACCTGGACCTGGACCAGGACCAGGACCCTAGACCAGGTACTGACCCAGAACTAAACCCAGAACTAGACCCAGAACTAAACCCTGACCCCCCAGGGGGGCCGGGTCCAGGACCAGGGCCAGGGGGGGCAGGGAGGGCTGCAGCTGCTGACCAGGACCAGGACCTGGACCTGGACCCTAGACCAGGTACTGACCCAGAACTAGACCCAGAACTAGACCCTAGACCCCCCAGGGGGGCCGGGTCCAGGACCAGGGCCAGGGGGGGCCCCGGGAGGGCTGCAGCTGCTGACCAGGACCTGGACCAGGACCTGGACCCTAAACCAGGTACTGACCCCCTACTGTAGACCTGCAGGACCCTAGACCAGGTACTGACCCAGAACTAAACCCAGAACTAGACCCTAGACCCCATGCGTTTTTGCGTTTTTTCGTGCGTTTTTGAGTTTTTTCATGCGTTTTTTCGTGCGTACGTGCGTTTTTGCATTTTTTCGTGCGTTTTTGCGTTTTTTCGTGCGTTTTTGCGTTTTTTCGTGCGTTTTTTTGGAGGTTTTTTCGTGCGTACGTGCGTTTTTTCGTGCGTTTTTTCGTGCGTTTTTTCGTGCGATCGTGCTTTTTTTCGTGCGTTCGTGCGTTTTTGCATTTTTTCGTGCGTTTTCTTGTGCGTACGTGCGTTTTTGCATTTTTTCGTGCGTTTTTGCGTTTTTTCGTGCGTTTTTGCGTTTTTTCGTGCGTTTTTTTGGAGGTTTTTTCGTGCGTACGTGCGTTTTTTCGTGCGTTTTTTCGTGCGTTTTTTCGTGCGATCGTGCTTTTTTTCGTGCGTTCGTGCGTTTTTGCATTTTTTCGTGCGTTTTCTTGTGCGTACGTGCGTTTTTGCATTTTTTGCGTGGGTTTTTCGTGCGTTCGTGCGTTTTTTCGTGCGTTTTTTCATGCGTTAGTGCATTTTTTCGTGCGTTTTTGCGTGCGTTCGTGCGTTTTTTCGTGCGTTTTTGTGTTTTTTTGTGCGTTCGTGCGTTTTTTCGTGCATTTTTGTGGTTTTTGTGTTTTTTTTCGTGTTTCTTCGTGCGTTCATGCGTTTTTGCATTTTTTCGTGCGTTTTTTCGTGCGTTTTTTCGTGCGTTTTTTGTTTTTTCGTGCGTTTTTGTGTTTTTTCGTGCGTTTCTTTGTGCGTTTTTTTTTAGGTTTTTTCGTGCGTACGTGCGTTTTTTCGTGCGTTTTTACGTGCGTTTTTTCGTGCGTTTTTGTGTTTTTTTTCGTGCGTTTGTGCGTCTGGTTCTGATGGTTACTCTGGTTCTGATGGTTACTCTGGTTCTGATGGTTACTCTCTGGTTCTGATGGTTACTCTGGTTCTGATGGTTACTCTCTGGTTCTGATGGTTACTCTGGTTCTGATGGTTACTCTCTGGTTCTGATGGTTACTCTCTGGTTCTGATGGTTACTCTCTGGTTCTGATGGTTACTCTCTGGTTCTGATGGTTACTCTGGTTCTGATGGTTACTCTCTGGTTCTGATGGTTACTCTCTGGTTCTGATGGTTACTCTCTGGTTCTGATGGTTACTCTCTGGTTCTGATGGTTACTCTGGTTCTGATGGTTACTCTCTGGTTCTGATGGTTACTCTGGTTCTGATGGTTACTCTGGTTCTGATGGTTACTCTCTGGTTCTGATGGTTACTCTGGTTCTGATGGTTACTCTGGTTCTGATGGTTACTCTGGTTCTGATGGTTACTCTCTGGTTCTGATGGTTACTCTCTGGTTCTGATGGTTACTCTGGTTCTGATGGTTACTCTCTGGTTCTGATGGTTACTCTGGTTCTGATGGTTACTCTGGTTCTGATGGTTACTCTGGTTCTGATGGTTACTCTCTGGTTCTGATGGTTACTCTCTGGTTCTGATGGTTACTCTCTGGTTCTGATGGTTACTCTCTGGTTCTGATGGTTACTCTGGTTCTGATGGTTACTCTCTGGTTCTGATGGTTACTCTGGTTCTGATGGTTACTCTGGTTCTGATGGTTACTCTCTGGTTCTGATGGTTACTCTCTGGTTCTGATGGTTACTCTGGTTCTGATGGTTACTCTCTGGTTCTGATGGTTACTCTGGTTCTGATGGTTACTCTGGTTCTGATGGTTACTCTCTGGTTCTGATGGTTACTCTCTGGTTCTGATGGTTACTCTCTGGTTCTGATGGTTACTCTCTGGTTCTGATGGTTACTCTCTGGTTCTGATGGTTACTCTGGTTCTGATGGTTACTCTGGTTCTGATGGTTACTCTGGTTCTGATGGTTACTCTCTGGTTCTGATGGTTACTCTCTGGTTCTGATGGTTACTCTGGTTCTGATGGTTACTCTCTGGTTCTGATGGTTACTCTCTGGTTCTGATGGTTACTCTCTGGTTCTGATGGTTACTCTGGTTCTGATGGTTACTCTGGTTCTGATGGTTACTCTGGTTCTGATGGTTACTCTGGTTCTGATGGTTACTCTGGTTCTGATGGTTACTCTCTGGTTCTGATGGTTACTCTGGTTCTGATGGTTACTCTCTGGTTCTGATGGTTACTCTCTGGTTCTGATGGTTACTCTCTGGTTCTGATGGTTACTCTGGTTCTGATGGTTACTCTGGTTCTGATGGTTACTCTGGTTCTGATGGTTACTCTGGTTCTGATGGTTACTCTGGTTCTGATGGTTACTCTCTGGTTCTGATGGTTACTCTGGTTCTGATGGTTACTCTCTGGTTCTGATGGTTACTCTCTGGTTCTGATGGTTACTCTGGTTCTGATGGTTACTCTCTGGTTCTGATGGTTACTCTGGTTCTGATGGTTACTCTGGTTCTGATGGTTACTCTGGTTCTGATGGTTACTCTGGTTCTGATGGTTACTCTGGTTCTGATGGTTACTCTGGTTCTGATGGTTACTCTGGTTCTGATGGTTACTCTGGTTCTGATGGTTACTCTCTGGTTCTGATGGTTACTCTCTGGTTCTGATGGTTACTCTGGTTCTGATGGTTACTCTCTGGTTCTGATGGTTACTCTCTGGTTCTGATGGTTACTCTCTGGTTCTGATGGTTACTCTCTGGTTCTGATGGTTACTCTCTGGTTCTGATGGTTACTCTGGTTCTGATGGTTACTCTCTGGTTCTGATGGTTACTCTGGTTCTGATGGTTACTCTGGTTCTGATGGTTACTCTGGTTCTGATGGTTACTCTGGTTCTGATGGTTACTCTGGTTCTGATGGTTACTCTCTGGTTCTGATGGTTACTCTGGTTCTGATGGTTACTCTCTGGTTCTGATGGTTACTCTGGTTCTGATGGTTACTCTCTGGTTCTGATGGTTACTCTCTGGTTCTGATGGTTACTCTCTGGTTCTGATGGTTACTCTGGTTCTGATGGTTACTCTGGTTCTGATGGTTACTCTGGTTCTGATGGTTACTCTCTGGTTCTGATGGTTACTCTCTGGTTCTGATGGTTACTCTCTGGTTCTGATGGTTACTCTGGTTCTGATGGTTACTCTGGTTCTGATGGTTACTCTGGTTCTGATGGTTACTCTGGTTCTGATGGTTACTCTGGTTCTGATGGTTACTCTGGTTCTGATGGTTACTCTGGTTCTGATGGTTACTCTCTGGTTCTGATGGTTACTCTCTGGTTCTGATGGTTACTCTGGTTCTGATGGTTACTCTCTGGTTCTGATGGTTACTCTCTGGTTCTGATGGTTACTCTGGTTCTGATGGTTACTCTGGTTCTGATGGTTACTCTGGTTCTGATGGTTACTCTGGTTCTGATGGTTACTCTGGTTCTGATGGTTACTCTCTGGTTCTGATGGTTACTCTGGTTCTGATGGTTACTCTGGTTCTGATGGTTACTCTCTGGTTCTGATGGTTACTCTGGTTCTGATGGTTACTCTCTGGTTCTGATGGTTACTCTGGTTCTGATGGTTACTCTCTGGTTCTGATGGTTACTCTGGTTCTGATGGTTACTCTGGTTCTGATGGTTACTCTGGTTCTGATGGTTACTCTCTGGTTCTGATGGTTACTCTGGTTCTGATGGTTACTCTGGTTCTGATGGTTACTCTGGTTCTGATGGTTACTCTCTGGTTCTGATGGTTACTCTGGTTCTGATGGTTACTCTCTGGTTCTGATGGTTACTCTGGTTCTGATGGTTACTCTCTGGTTCTGATGGTTACTCTGGTTCTGATGATATTAATGAATCACATTTACATTTATTTATCCTTTATAAACTGGGTCAGTACCGGTACCGGTCCAGGTCCAGGAATGATTTTAAACAATAAACATAAATGTGACGAGTATTTGATGAGATTTTCCAGATGTAACAACTTTCTTATTATTTCTTATATCAACTTTAACTTTATTTATTTCAATAAAATATGGCAGGGATGATAGTTGGATTTCTGGTCCAGTACCTTAATGTTTTTATATAAAGAAAGTAGTGGTTTAAGTGCAGAGTTACTAGCAGTATGTTATATATTATTATTATTATTATTATTATTATTATTATTATTATTATTATTATTATTATTATTATTTATTTGTAATATGTTATATATTATTATTATTATTACTATTATTATTATTATTATTATTATTATTATTATTATTATTATTATTTATTTGTAATATGTTATATATTATTATTATTATTATTATTATTATTTGTAATATGTAATATAATATTTGTAATATGTTATATATTATTATTATCATTATAATTATCATTATCATTATCATTATTATTATCATTATTATTATTATTATTCTATATTATTATTGTTATTATTATTATTATATATTTGTAATATGTTATATATTATTATTATTATTATTATTATTATTATTATTATTATATATTTGTAATATGTTATATATTATTATTATTATCATTATTATTATTATTATTATTATTATTATTATTATTATTATTATTATTATTATCATTATTATCATTATTATCATTATTATATATTATTATTGTTATTATTATTATATATTTGTAATATGTTATATATTATTATTATCATTATTATTATTATTATCATTATTATTATATATTTGTAATATGTTATATATTATTATCATTATTATTATCATTATTATTATTATTATTATTATTATTATCATTATTATTATTATTATCATTATTATTATTATTATTATTATATATTATTATTGTTATTATTATTATATATTTGTAATATTTTATATATTATTATTATTATCATTATTATTATCATTATTATTATATATTTGTAATATGTTATATATTATTATTATTATCATTATTATTATCATTATCATTATAATTATTATTATTATATATTTGTAATATGTTATATATTATTATTATCATTATTATTATTATTATTATTATTATCATTATTATTATATATTTGTTATATGTTATAAGATCATAAAGTGCATCATCAGTGCAGCTTTGGTTGATGTAACTGCATCATGTCTAAACTTTACCAGATTAAATTTGATTCTCTTAGAAACTTTGATACGTTCTTTAAATTTAAGATTCTTCTAATTTAAGAGGTTCTGGTTCTGAATCTCTGGTTCTGGTTCTGTTTGTTCAGGTTCTGAAGGACCAAAGAGGTGGAGAATCCTGGACCTGGACCCGGGTCCCCGAGGAAAAACCGGTTCCACCGAGAACCAGCGCCTTAAACTCCGGAGTCCGGACCTGGAACCACATCAGCACCTGGAACCAGAACCAGAACCAGGAACCGGAACCAGAACCCCCTGGACCTGGAACCAGAACTGGAACCAGACCTGGACCCCGCCCCCCCCGGACGATGGAGGACAGGTTTCCATGGCGACCTCTCCTCCATCGAGTCTTTACCGTCTGTCTCTTTTCTCTCCGTGTTTTCACTTCTGAGTCTTTTATTATTTATGATAAACTTGTGATGATTTTCTTCAGCAGGAAGTTCTGCTGAACCAAAAACCTGGAAATATAAACCTGGAACTACATCAACTACACACATGTAAATAAAGTTAATGTCATGTAAATACTGGGACCAGATCAGTGTCTTCTTTACTGCTCCGACGTCTGGAGACGGTTCTCCTTTACTGCACCTACAGATGCAGGTGTGACTTGTTTTATTTCTCCTTGTAAAAACTATAGTCTGATCCCAGTTTGGTGAAAGACACATATAGTTATGAGTTATAATTTCAAACACTTTTCAGGCCTTAAACATTGAAATTCAAGCACTTTCCAGGATTTCCAGCCCCCGTAGGAACCTGATTAGTTCTCTAAACCCTGAAGGACCAGAACGTCTCGGCTCTAAATCACCGTTCTGATCCACACTGAAAAAACTCTTATTTCTAGTTAAAATGTCTCATTTTTAGTCAAGAAAAATCTTATTACAATTAAAACAAGACTCTTCACTGGAAAAAACAACAATTTTCACCTGTTTCAAGTAGATTTTCACTTGAAATAAGTAGAAAAATCTGCCAGTGGAACAAGATTTTTCTTCTTATTACAAGCAAAAAAATCTTGTTCCACTGGAAGATTTTTCTACTTATTTCAAGTGAAAATCTACTTGAAACAGGTGAAAATTGTCAAATAAGTAATTTTTCCAGGGATGACTCTTGTTTTAAGTGGAAGAGATTTTTTGACTGAAAATGAGACATTTTAACTAGAAATAAGACAAATATTCCTGGTAAGTTTTTTCAGTGAACTGAAGGTTTGGTTTAATAAAAACATGTTTCTCACCAGAAAAAACTTCTTTGTTCCAAAATATTTTATTAGTAACATTAAAACACAGAACTTAAGAACTTTTCAACACAGGTCTGATGGGGGGTTCTCCAGAACCGGTCCGGTCCTCGTGGACCTGAAACCGACACCCGTTTGGTTCTGAGGAGTCGGATCTGTAAAGTCTGAATGTTGGACTGAAATCTGGACGATCAATAACTGATCAATAACTGATGGAGGTGAAGCCTCACAGTCCTGGTGGCTGATGGGGGGGCTGTTGCCGTGGCGACAGGTGGGTGGGGCCTCCATCAGGAGGGGGCGGGGCCTCCCCCAGTGGGCGGGGCCTCCATCAGGAGGTGGGCGGGGCCTCTCTCCATCAGGAGGGGCGGGGCCTCCCCCAGTGGGCGGGGCCTCCATCAGGAGGTGGGCGGGGCCTCTCTCCATCAGGAGGGGCGGGGCCTCCCCCAGTGGGCGGAGCTTCGATGCCCCTCAGGCCTCCGTCCTGCTCTTCGCCGCCGGCTCCGTCTCGTACTCGATCTCCACGAAGGCCCGCCTCTTCCTGGCCGCCGCCCCCTTAGCCGGGGCCTTGCCCTTTGACCTCTGCTTGACCTTTGACCTCTGGCCCTTCGTCGTCTCCTCCTCTTCCTCGCTGGACTCCTCGTCCTCCTCGCTGCTCGTCTTCAGCTGGTTCATTTCCTGCAGGAGAGACAGAGACGTTAGTTAGAACGTTAGTCCGGGTTCTGCAGCTCCAACAGTTTCAGCTTCTGGACTCGTTGCCATGGAAACCAGAAACCAGGGCTTAAAGTTTAAAGCGCTCGGCAATTTGGCAAGCAATGTATTTATATATATAAAAATCACTTCCACTATTTATTTATTTTTTATTTGCAAAACACCTAGAATGCAACAGTTGACAAAAAAAAAAAAAAAAAATTCCATACGCCGGAGATCCGGCACGGTACCGGAATACTTTAAGCCCTGAGAAACAGGACGTTACCTGAACCATTAGCATTAGCTCATTACCTGAACCCTTAGCATTAGCTTATTACCTGAACCCTTAGCATTAGCATTATCTCATTACCTGAACCATTAGCTTATTACCTGAACCCTTAGCATTAGCATTATCTCATTACCTGAAACCCTTACCATTAGCTCATTACCTGAAACCCTTAGCATTAGCATTAGCTCATTACCTGAAACCCTTACCATTAGCATTAGCTCATTACCTGAAACCCTTAGCATTAGCATTAGCTCATTACCTGAAACCCTTAGCATTAGCATTATCTCATTACCTGAAACCCTTACCATTAGCATTAGCTCATTACCTGAAACCCTTAGCATTAGCATTAGCTCATTACCTGAAACCATTAGCATTAGCTCATTACCTGAAACCCTTAGCATTATCTCATTACCTGAAACCCTTAGCATTAGCTCATTAGCATTAGCTCTCACCTCAAAGTCACTCAGGTCGCTCTCGTCCACTTCTTCTTCTGCTACAAACTCTCTCTGCTCCTCCTGTAACCGTGACAACCAGACCAGTCATTAGACATTACAGGAGAATCAGAAACACTTCAGGTCTCCTCCTCCTCCCTCCTCGTCCTCCTCCTCCTCCTCCTCACCTCTTCCTCCTCCTCGTCCTCCTCTTCATCCTCCCCCTCCTCTTCGTCACTCTGCTCGTCCTGCTGCTCCAGAGCTCGGTCGAAGGCGTGAACGGGGAAGTTGTAGATGTCTCCGTACTAAAGACACACAGGTTAGTTAGGGATGATCTCTGACCCCTAATGACCCCTGAAGTTGTAGATGTCTCCGTACTGGAAACACACAGGTTAGTTAGGGATTACCTCTAATGACCCCCGACCCCCGACCTCTGACCCCTAATCACCCCTGAAGTTGTAGATGTCTCCGTACTAAAGACACACAGGTTAGTTAGGGATGATCTCTAATGACCCCGACCTCTGACCCCCGACCCTGACCCCTAATCACCCCTGAAGTTGTAGATGTCTCCGTACTAAAGACACACAGGTTAGTGACTTAGTTAGTGATGACCCCCGACCTCTGACCCCTGGTTAGTGAGGTTAGGGTTGACCTCTGACCCCTGATGACCTCTGACGACCCCCGGCCCCTGAGCTCTGACTAGCGCTGGGTAAAAATATCTAAAAATGGATGCATCAATTCTCCCGCCGTGATTCAACATGGATTAATCAAAACCTCTGAATGATTCCCCTCCCGGCCAGTGGGGGCGCTAGTGTGCACAACATTTTATCACGATTGGCGTTTTGAGGACGGTACTGCAACGTGACCAAACAACAACGATGGTAAGTGGAAAATCTTTCAGATCAGACGTTTGGACTCATTTTTTATTCCCATTTAAAGAAGGAAGACGAGAAACTAAAAGTAGGAGGAGTTTAAGCTGCTTTCCCATTCATGCAGCAGAGCGGACCGCTCGGCCACCGCGGCAGCACAAACACATGACAGTTGTGTGTGAACATGATGCAGATTTCTTCTTCAGGCTCTCGGCGAAGGCGGACACTTCTCTGCTCCTCTCCCTCCCCCTATCTGCTACTGCTCTTTGTCCTGTCTTGTCTTTCAGAGCCTCTCTTTCACTCCTCCCAAACTCTACAATCATGGAATTGTGACTGGAGCAGCCTGGCCGGATGCTCCAGTCACAATCTCCCTGGTGGAATGTAAACAAGGTGACTCTGCCCCCACTAGCCCTCCCCTCTCAGGAACATCTGTGGACCTGTTTCAGAACTGTACCGGGTCTGTGGACCTGTTTCAGAACTGTACCGGGTCTGTGGACCTGGATCAGAACTGTACCGGGTCTGTGGACCTGTTTCAGAACTGTACCGGGTCTGTGGACCTGTTTCAGAACTGTACCGGGTCTGTGGACCTGTTTCAGAACTGTACCGGGTCTGTGGACCTGTTTCAGAACTGTACCGGGTCTGTGGACCTGTTTCAGAACTGTACCGGGTCTGTGGACCTGGATCAGAACTGTACCGGGTCTGTGGACCTGTTTCAGAACTGTACCGGGTCTGTGGACCTGTTTCAGAACTGTACCGGGTCTGTGGACCTGGATCAGAACTGTACCGGGTCTGTGGACCTGGATCAGAACTGTACCGGGTCTGTGGACCTGGATCAGAACTGACGAGTCGTCTGATAACATCAAGGACATTGGCTGAGAGCAGCTCTGAGTGAAGTTCACGGACTTACCGCTACACACACTTACTGATAACCACCCCCCTCAACTCAACGCCTTCCCCGGCCCCCCCTCTTATCAGCCCCCCCCCCAACACAGTCAACAGGTTTGAGAGCCGCGCCACTGGCCGCGGTGCTCACTTGGGGTACTGTGCCGGGATCCCCCCCCGCCCCTAGAACCCCCCCCCCCTCACACACAAGCCTTGTGATGTTAAATATGTCATGTTGCTTTCTGTGCAGAGGTGGTTTTTTTTCCACTTCCACACTGTGTATTTACACACAGTGTGAAGACCCCCCCCCCCCCCCCCCCCCCCAAAACCTAAAGAATCGAAATTGAATCAATCGTGAGGCTCTTAATAGCCAGCCTGACCCCCGGTGACCCCGGTCATCTCACCGTCCCCCGACCCCTCTCCCCGACCCCTGACCCCCCGGTGACCTTTGACCTACCGTCCCCTGCTTCAGTCTCTCCAGCAGCTCCTTCTCGATGGCGTTGTCCAGCTGAGCAGCAACCAGAGCTTTTTCCTGGAAACACAAGAACACGTCAGTTCTGGTCATGTGACTAAAGCAGGTCATGTGATTAAAGCAGGTCATGTGATTAAAGCAGGTCATGTGATTAAAGCAGGTCATGTGATTAAAGCAGGTCATGTGACTAAAGCAGGTCATGTGATTAAAGCAGGTCATGTGATTAAAGCAGGTCATGTGATTAAAGCAGGTCATGTGATTAAAGCAGGTCATGTGATTAAAGCAGGTCATGTGACTAAAGCAGGTCATGTGATTAAAGCAGGTCATGTGACTAAAGCAGGTCATGTGACTAAAGCAGGTCATGTGACTAAAGCAGGTCATGTGACTAAAGCAGGTCATGTGACTAAAGCAGGTCATGTGACTAAAGCAGGTCATGTGACTAAAGCAGGTCATGTGACTAAAGCAGGTCATGTGACTAAAGCAGGTCATGTGACTAAAGCAGGTCATGTGACTAAAGCAGGTCATGTGACTAAAGCAGGTCATGTGATTAAAGCAGGTCATGTGACTAAAGCAGGTCATGTGACTAAAGCAGGTCATGTGACTAAAGCAGGTCATGTGACTAAAGCAGGTCATGTGATTAAAGCAGGTCATGTGATTAAAGCAGGTCATGTGACTAAAGCAGGTCATGTGACTAAAGCAGGTCATGTGACTAAAGCAGGTCATGTGACTAAAGCAGGTCATGTGACTAAAGCAGGTCATGTGGTTTTCTCACAAATCAGAGTTATTTGAGACCTTGTCAGAAGCCAAAATCTGGGTTTTTCTCACAGCCAAACCGGAAGGTTCTGAAGTCGATGTTCTTGTTGCCGTGGTAACCAGAGTTCACTACTGACTCATTCAGCCAGAACTGGTCACATGACTCAGTCACTAAAGACTTCATATACTTTAACCTGGAAAATGGAGAAATCTGAACCCTGACCTTAGCCGATCCCCAGTCCTGCTGGGAACCGGTTCATGGTATATACAGGGTGCTTGCTCTTTTTCCAAATTAAAATTCCAGACTTTTCCCAGACTTTTTTAAAACTGATATTTTTTTCCCAAGACCTTAACTTTACGTACTTGTATACTTGTGTGCCTACTGCCTACTTCATTGGTTGAGATTGTACCAATTATGTTTATTAGAAATGTTTGTTAGAATTTTTTATAGGCTAGTATTCAATGAACGAATACATTATTCACAGTAAATTATGTTTTGACTGATGAAAACTATTTTTATAGTTTATAGTTTATATATAAACTATAAGTTGTATAGCCTACCTTTCTATTTCTCATTTCACAATGCCTCTGAGCATACTGTAAAATTCTACCATACATTTTTTCCCCATACTTTATTAAGACTTTCACACAAAATTCAAGACTTTTCTAGGTCTGGAAAACAGTGTTTAAAAATTCCATATTTATTAAGACTTTCAAGACTTGCGCAAGCACCCTGTATATATATATATGTATATATATATATATATATATATATATATATATATATATATATATTAAATACCCTCCCTTACACACGCATGCACAGTAAATAACCATCAGTAAATGCTATAACTTTTGAATGGTTTGACATAGTCGTGGGTGGAGTCATTGGACTCGGTATTGAGTACTTGACCTTCATTGGTGCAAATTAGCCCCGCCCCTTCTTCTGATTGGTTGATATGTGATAGTACAATAACTTTTACATGGTTTGACATAGAGAGTCGTGGGTGGTGTCATCGGACTTAGTTTTGAGTCCTTCACCTTTATTGGTGAAAAATGCAGCAATGTACACAAATGGGCAGCAGCCCCCCGTGGGACTCTAGTTAGTATTATTATTATTATTATTATTATTATTATTATTATTAACAACAGGGTGGGAAACTATGAACATACAAATCCATTGTTTATAAAATCCCATGTTATGAAATGTAATGATTTGGTTTATTATAAAATAATATATAAAGCTAAATTAAAGTTACTCCCTGTCTGTGTACAACGGTTTTTCCCAATACACGAGTCAAAATATAATTTACGTGATTTTGTGAATTTGTTGTACAAAAAGCTAGAAAAGACTAAAAGGAGACGTGTATCTGTTGTGGGAGTTAAGCTAATGACGCTAACCTAGATTTACCAATGTGGGAGTTAAGCTAATGACGCTAACCTAGATTTACCAATGTGGGAGTTAAGCTAATGACGCTAACCTAGATTTACCAATGTGGGAGTTAAGCTAATGACGCTAACCTAGATTTACCAATGTGCCAAGCTAATGACGCTAACCTAGATTTACCAATGTGGGAGTTAAGCTAATGACGCTAACCTAGATTTACCAATGTGGGAGTTAAGCTAATGACGCTAACCTAGATTTTACCAATGTGCCAAGCTAATGACGCTAACCTAGATTTACCAATGTGGGAGTTAAGCTAATGACGCTAACCTAGATTTACCAATGTGGGAGTTAAGCTAATGACGCTAACCTAGATTTTACCAATGTGCCAAGCTAATGACGCTAACCTAGATTTACCAATGTGGGAGTTAAGCTAATGACGCTAACCTAGATTTACCAATCGATAATGTTGGTGTTGATTGTGTTGATGTTGTTTGTGTTGATGTTGTTTGTGTTGATTATGTTTGTGTTGATTATGTTTGTGTTGATTATGTTTGTGTTGATTATGTTTGTGTTGATGATGTTTGTGTTGATGATGTTTGTGTTGATGATGTTTGTAATGTGATGTGACTGAATAAAGAATTTCAAACGAACAAAGAAACCCGATTAAAAACAGGTCATGTGACTTGTTTCCTATGTGACCTGCTGGAGATCAGACTCCAGTGAGTCACATGACTGAAGGTCATGTGACTTGTTTCTCACCTCTTTCCTCTTCTCTCTGCTCTCCACCTTCCTGCTGAGAGGAACCAGCTTCCTCCTGAAACAGGAAACAACAGGAAACACACATCAGGGGTCAGGGGGGTCACCGGGGGGGTCACGGGGGGGTCAGGGGTCACCGGGGGGTCAGGGGGTCACTGGGAGGGGGGTCCTGCTGGACCGGGACTCACCGTCTCTTCAGGACCAGCTTCCTCATCCGGATCAGGTACTGCGTGATCTTGGTGAATCTCTGCTTGCACTTGTGTCTGAGGAACCGGGGCCAGTAGATCAGGTTCCTGTCAATCTGTTCCAGGGCCTTCTCATAGTTCCTACTGAGCTTCACCTGCAGAACCAGAGAGGGGTTAGTGGTCTGGACCAGGACCAGGACCAGGTCTAGACCTGGTCCTGGATTCCTGGAAACATTGGAAACCGTTGTGTTTGGTGATTCTGTCTGTCGAGGACGTTGAAGATGCTTCATAATTGGATTTATGATAGCAGGATTTCTCCTGATAGGAGGAGGGGGATTCCTGGTCTACCGACAAACGCGTAAGTGGTCGACAGCTGTTCTGGCTCTTTCAGAGCTGCCGGACGTGGCTGAAGGATCAAGCAAGGTGATCAACACTCAGACTTTAATTTTGGGGGAGCAAAGCCGTAAGCTGGATGTGATTCTTGAACAGAATCTCAGGCTGGCGGCGTCTTTGAGCTCATTGGCAAGATGGAGAAGACCTTGGAGAAGTTGGAAGCTCGGCTTGGAGGGAATTGATCACTTATTCGTCTGATTGGAGTCGCCATTGATGAACCAGAGACTAAAGGCAGACGGAAAATTACTGAGTCTGTCTGTTTCTTTAATATAATTGTTGATTCTATAATCTGGCCTTGACAGAGCGGTTTGGCCGATCGCTCTGGTCACAATCTCCCTGGTGGAATGTAAACAAGGTGACTCTGCCCCCACTAACCCTCCCCTCTCAGGAACATCTGTGGACCTGGATCAGAACTGACCGAGCCGTCTGATAACATCAAGGACATTGGCTGAGAGCAGCTCTGAGAGAGGTTCACGGCTTACCGCTCACACACACTTGGGCCCTGTCCCAATACTCCCCCTCGCCCTCGTTTTCTTCACTTCCCCTAAATTTTACGCGTTCCTGTGAGGGTAGTGGTGTCCCAATTCCTCTTTCCACCTAGGGGGAGTGGGCATAACGAGGGGTAGTGGCTGAATCTGTCCCTTCAGAGCGAGTGTTTTCGGATGCACACTAGTTTGATCTAGGAACCAAAAGATTTCCCAGAATGCTTTTCGTCGTCATTTGCGGACTGAATCCAAATAAAAAACATGGCGGACATTTCTTATTTTTTAGTGAATAAAATCAATATTTTGAGTTAGTTTCTGCATAAAAATTAGTTTTGATTACATTTCTAGCGAGAAATATATATTTTACTTTCGTAATATTCACAAGTGAATGTACATAACAGGGCTCCAGACTAACTTTTTTCACTAGGAGCACAGTAGCCCCTAACTGAAAATTTTTAGGGGCACAATCAGAAATTTTAGGAGCGCACATCGTTTATCGACACGCTAACCAAATGTTTACATTTCTACTACATTTCAGTGTATTAGTAATACGTATTTCATAATAGATTAATGAATTACCACAATGTGCTGTTTCAAATGCAGTGTTACATTTTATTGTGCACTTTTAAAGATGCTGCAACATAAAGTAAACTGACAGCACCATTGCTGTCATTATATATTAAAAAAACATACATTCACATGATAAAAAAGTGCTTGGTAACAAAGTGCTTAGTAACCTTTCAGCCATGAATTTAACTGTTAAACACAGTACTTAACAAATGTACAAATATTGGGGGTACTGGCCAATAACATTTCCCTACTTGTGTCTTTACTAAAACCCTGAACTTACACCAGTCGAATAAATTCACTGATTCACTCAAATAACTAAGGATCTTACCAAGAAATATTCTTATTTCTAAGCTAAAAATGCCATTACACCTGATAACACACATCACTTAAAAGGTTAGGTGTTTTTCCCACGTGTTAAAATTTAACTTTCATTTGTGTCAAGCAAATTTTAAGCAGTGTTCAAAATAAAATTATGATCCTGCTGTATTGGAGCACATTTTCTTTTAGTTAAAACTGTAGCGGGGACAGAGGTTTAGAGAAACCTATGTTTGTACCGGGTGAAGATGATTTATGGTTCCGCGTTACAACAACGCAGAGCCTACGCCGTAGGCTACGGCGTAGGCTACGGCGTAGGCTACGGCGTAGGCTACGGCGTAGGCTACGGCGGCGGCTCTGCGTCGATTTAAGGCGGAACCATAAATCAGGCTTTAGGGGGACATATCGGAGAACAACCAGAAGAATATAGAGTGGATTAAAAATAAAAGTGAAGCACTGAGCTACATGTGTCTCCCGTCTAGGCCATTACGGACTCATTGCCTGAGCATGATGTTACTAAAACCAAACATATCCGCCATCTCTTTCTTCTACTTTATGTGCGCGGCGCAGCGTGTTGTGTCGCATTAAATGTGGTCCGGGCGTAATACCAGCTGGTGAAATTAAACGAAAAAAATAAATAGATAAATGTCCCCCAACTCATTCCCTTTCACACTCATTGGCCTGCAAATATGCGGGTTCATTGAGGCACTCCTTCCACGTTTAACGTGTAAAAAAAAAAAAAAAACTGGCAAATTTACTGGTCGCACGTGTGCGAGTGGACATGAAATTCAGTCGCACATACTCAGTGGTGGACAGTAACAGAGTAAATGTACTTGAGTACTGTACTTAAGTACATATCCAGAGGATTTGTACTTTACTTGAGTATTAGATTTCTTTGGTACTTATTACTCTTACTTGAATACATTTCCAAGACAAATATTTTTACTTTTACTCGAGTAAATTTCTAGGAAGGCTGAAAAGTACTCGTTACTTTCAGGTCTGCTCTTTTTTCTTCTTCCCTAAAATCCTATTGGACACAAGCTGTTTTTGTCAAAGGAGGAGACCTATCACAGTGCACGCTCTCCACTGGGATGTACGTAAAGCGGAAATACGTCAAGCCTCCTCAAAACGATACCGCCAAAGTAGTATATTGCTATATTGTACTGGTACATGTCCTTCCTGTAAAGTTAAGTGACTTCAACATTGAGTTATTGAAAGCAGAGATGTAGTTTTTTGTAAAGCAGTGTCTTTGAGGGGGATCCAGACTTACTTGGATGGTGCAGGTTCATTTGGTTTCAGTTCATGATTGATAATAAACTCTGCATCATCTGCTGTCCTCTTATGATCCCCTTCATTTGATTTGTTTATGGTGTTTCTGCAGGTTTTATATAACATTGTGGTTCTAAAAGCAGCACATCAGTGCAGCTGGTTTCAAAGAGTTAATTCTCAGAAACAAGAGTTAAAAGATCCTTAAATTAATTTAGAAAAAATATAGTAATTTACTGATGTGGAAAATAAGAAATTTACTCTTACTCTTACTTTTACTTAAAGTAAATTTAAAAGCATTTACTTTTGGATACTTAAGTACCTTTAAAAGCAAGTACTTTTCTACTCTTACTCGAGTAATATTTTGACTGAGCTACTTTTACTTGTAACAGAGTAAATTTTGACCAGTAGTATTTGTACTCTTACTCAAGTACTGGGGTCGAGTACTCTGTCCACCTCTGCACATACTCAAATTTTGGTCGCAAAATGCGAGCATTTGGTCGCAGTCTGGAGCCCTGCATAATCACTAGTTTGCCCGTTGTTCACGAAGATCGCGCCGGAATACAGGCTGTTAGGCTACGTAACCTACGCCGTAGGCTACAAAACATACGCCGTAGGCTACGTAAGCTACGCCGTAGGCTACGTAAGCTACGCCGTAGGCTACGTAAGCTACGGCGTAGCTTACGTAAGCTACGGCGTAGGCTACGTAAGCTACGCCGTAGGCTACGTAAGCTACGCCGTAGGCTACGTAAGCTACGCCGTAGCTTACGTAAGCTACGGCGTAGCTTACGTAAGCTACGGCGTAGGCTACGTAAGCTACGGCGTAGGCTACGTAGGCTACGTAAGCTACGCCGTAGGTTACGTAGGCTACGTAACCTACGCCCTAGCCTACGTAAGCTACGGCGTATGTTACGTAGCCTACGTAGGCTCTGCGTTGATTTGACTCGCCGACCGAGGGCAAACATCATTTGCAGACTCGTCTCAGATTGTGACCGAGGGAGCATTTTTTTGTGGGAAATAGAGAGAAATAATCCTGTGACTCGTCAGATTTGTTTTGGATGTTTCTGATATAATAGTTTTCAGAAACCACAAAGTAATCCAGCTGTTATCTGGGTAATTTACACTTTCAGATAAAGCTGAAGTGAAGATAGCGGAGCTGATTTATGGTTCCTCTTTAAATCGACGCAGAGCCTACGGCGTACGGCGTAGGGTCCCTGGACCTGGTCTGGTGTCTCAGGGACCAGGTCCACCTGAAGGTTGTAACAGTAGAGGTTTCAGGTTTCAGGTTTCTCACCTTCTCCCACATCCTGGCAGGAAACGCTGCTCTCTCAATCACCCTTCATGTACAGGAACACCTGACCTGGAAGAGACGGGGTTAGGGGTTAGAGGTCAGGTTCTGGTTCTGGACCAGGACCAGAACCTGACCTGGAAGAGACGGTTAGAGGTTAGAGGTCAGGTCCTGGTCCTGGTTCTAGGGGGTCCAGGTCCAGGTCTTACCTTTCTCCTCCCGGACCGTGGCGTACTGGCTGTTGGCCAGCGGGCAGGACGAGCGGTTACAGAGACCCGTGATGTTGAACTCATTCCTGCAGAAGTTCTGGCTCTTGGTCCTGGAGAAAAACACCAGAGTCAGAGTCAAGACACAAACACCTGGAAACACCTGGAAACACCTGGAAACACCTGGAAACACCTGGAAACACCTGCAAACACCTGGAAACACCTGGAAACACCTGCAAACACCTGCAAACACCTGCAAACACCTGCAAACACCTGCAAACACCTGCATTTAACTGGAGAGTTTTAAAAGTTCTGGCTCTTGGTCCTGGAGAAAAACACCAGTCAACAGTTAACAGACTGGTTTCTGCTCAGGAAACATCAACACCTTCACCAACGACCTTAAAGGTGTTTCTGTTTACTAGAATCGTAAGAATGAATCATCTTTTATGCCTTAAAATCATTATGTTTCCTTTGTTTCATGTTGTTCTGCATCCAGACCCTCATGGAGGATCTGACCCGTTAAGAGTTTAAATCTAATCAATCATCTCAAGTCTGATTAACTTAGTCCACATATTCACTGGTTTAAATAAATCTACTGGATCATCTCTGATTCTGGTAACAGTCTCAGTTTCAGTCCAGATATTCACTGGATAAATCTACTGGATCATCTCTGATTCTGGTAACAGTCTCAGTTTCAGTCCACATATTCTTTAAATAAATCTACTGGATCATCTCTGATTCTGGTAACTGTCTCAGTTTCAGTCCACATATTCACTGGTTTAAATAAATTACTGAATCAGACTCACTTGGCCTTGAAGGAGCAGAACTGAGTGTTCCCGATGATGTCCCAGATCACCTGAGGACGAGACACACGTTAGTGTGGACATGAGGACAGGTGAGACACACGTTAGTGTGGACAGGTGAGGACAGGTGAGACACACGTTAGTCTGGACAGGTTATTATTAATTAAATTACAGGTAGAGCAGCTCTGGTGAGCAGACATGTTATTATTAATTATATTACAGGTTATTATTCATTAAATTACAGGTTATTATTAATTAAATTACAGGTTATTATTAATTATATTACAGGTTATTATTAATTAAATTACAGGTTATTATTAATTATTAATTAAATTACAGGTTATTATTAATTATATTACAGGTTTTAACCATCAGGGGTTTGAACCCAGTCCGATTCCTCTGGTTCATGGAATTCTGCATCCAGTAATAATAGTAGTAATAATAGTAGTAATAGTACTAGTAGCAGAAGTTCAAGTCAATCTTTATTTCAGACTCAGATAGGTCCATATAAATACAATAAAAGAGACAACAACAGTAGACAAAACAACAAAGGACAGAATAAGAACATACCTAAAACATATACAAACACCCTCTCCAATGCCTCCAAAAAATAGAAAAGAACCTAGTACTGCTCTTTTTGGGCATGGTTAAAGCCATAATTATTTCATTTTTGAGTCATTCAGCCTTGCCATAAAATGATACATGAGATTCCTAAGGACAGCGTCTAAGGTAGAAACACCACTGTGCACAAACAACTGACCGGCACTCGTCCACCTAGGGAGCTTCAAGATCATTCTAAGTGCATCATTGTATGTCACCCGTAGCTTATTAAACTTAGCCTTACTGTAGCTGCACCACAGGTGGGCAGTACAGTGAAGTACAATAGGCTTTAAACATTATCAGTACACATAAAAAATGTACGTGCCAACATATCTGCTTGTGCGTACAGTTTACAGCACTGTCGCTGAATATCCTCATCATCACAAAGGTCATCCCTGATGATGTGACCAAGACATGTGACCTTATCCACAACATTCAGCAGTTTGTCTGCCAGGAAAAAGGTGGGAATGTTCTTTTCCGGTGTTCCTTAGTCTTTACAATCATAACCACACTCTTTTTTGAGTTAAACTTGATAGTATTGGTACTAGTAGTAGTAGAAGTAATAGTAATAGTAAAGGCAGTAGTAGTAGCAGACGTAGTGGTACTAGTAATAGTAATAGTAGTAATACAGTAATAATAATAGCAGTAATAGTACTAGTACTAGTAATAATAGTAGTAGTAGTAATAATAGTAGTATTACAGTAATAATAGCAGTAATAATAATAATAATAGTAATACAGTAATAATACAGTAATAGTACCAGTACTACTAATACTAGAACTTCTTCCCCAGACCAGGTTTAATAGCGGCAGAAACTAATCCTTTAAAACCTGTTAAAGTTTATAAAGTCTGGTTTTAGTAAATAATAATAATAATAATAATAATAATAATGATCAGTTAAAGCTTCACTGTTAATAAAGGTGATAATGATGCGAACTCTTCCATCAGTAACGCACTGAATTAACATCTTAATTAAACCCCAGCTGTTCACCCTATACATAAATGAATAAATAAATGAATAAATACATTAATAAATAAATGAATAAAAAAATGAATAAATAAATGAATGAATAAAAACATTAATAAATACATTTAAATCAACGTTTTGCTGGTTTAGCATTAGCATTAGCTCATAAACTTCTCCACTCACGTCGTCGTGCTGCATCTCCGGTTCCTGTTAAAGCTTCTTTTCTCCGCTGAAAGAGTGGCTAGTTAAACTATCACCAGGTTCCAGGTCGGGTTCGGGTCCCGGTTTAGCAGTTAGGAGTTAGTTTGTCTGATATTTCGGGATGTTTTCGAACCGCAGCCACATGGATGTTCAGGGAGACGCCATCTTTGTTTGGGAGGAAATCTCGCCCCGGCGGAAACAGCGGGACGAAGTATCGTGATACTTGGAAACCTGCAGCGACATAAATGAATACATTCAGTGGCATAAATAAATACATTTAATAACATAAATAAATACATTTAATGACATAAATATATACATTTAATAACAAAAATACATACATTTAAAGACAAATACATTCAATGGCATAAATACATACATTTAATAACATAAATGAATACATTCAGTGGCATAAACAAATACATTTAATAACAAAAATACATACATTTAAAGACATAAATACATTCAATGGCATAAATAAATACATTTAATAACATAAATACATTTAATGACATAAATAAATACATTCAATAACATAAATAAATACATTTAAAGACAAATAAATACATTCAATAACATAAATAAATACATTTAAAGACAAATAAATACATTCAATGGCATAAATAAATAAATTTAATAACATAAATAAATCCAATGACAAATACATTTAATGGCATAAATAAATACATTTAATGACATATATATATATATATATATATATATATATATATATATATATATATATATATATATATATATATATATATATATATATATATATATATATATATATATATATATATATATATATATATATATATATATATGCATACATACTGTAGGGAATGATATTTAGTAATGACATGTGGAATAGGCTTTATGTTTGTGTAGTTATTTTGTTTATACTCTATATACTATATACTATATATTGATGGATTTATTTATGGACTTTCTTTCATTCTCTAAATCCTAAATGCACTAGTTTATAAAAGATAACATTTTTTTGTGAAAAGGGTCGGCGTCATAAACTCAGACTTCACCTTTTGGTCCTTGGTTTTTAGTTAAAAAATAAGATAAGATAAGATAAGATAAGATAAGATAAGATAAGATAAGATAAGATAAGATAAGAAATCCTTTAATATTCCCACAGAGAGGAAATTTCCAGATTACATCAGCAAAGTGGATAGTGCAAAACACAAGAGGCATCAATATCACACAATAATAATAAAAAACACTATAAATAGTATATACAATAATAATAATAAGAAGAAGGAGGATAAAAATAAATAAGAAATACTAGTATATAAAAAAATAACAGATGGATATTTAAAGATGTTATTTGCATAATTGCACATTGCAGAGAATGATATTGCATATTATATATTGCACAAATTATATATATATATATATATATATATAATTTTGAAATTGAAAGAACCAATAAACTAACTAATTAACTAACTAACTAACTAACTAACATCCAAACGACAGAAAAACTAGTTTTATGACCTAAACTGCAGGTAAAACATTTGAGCAGCTAAATTGATCTCAGATTCCAGCAGAGAAAACTGATCAGATCAATAACATCTTTATTTTTCTCAGTATATATCGATTATCGGTTCGGGATCAGAAGGCGTCGGTGCGACAGCGTAACAAGGTTCGGTTCGCACCTTTCACGGAGGCCCGTGACGTCACCAATCATCACTTTCATGAACCGAAAGGATCGATGTTTGAGCGGGAGCGGGTTGGTGTTGTATCCCGGCTCCGTCCCAGGAACTCACGGTTCCGCTCCGGTTCCTCCGGTTCTCTCTGGTTCCGCCGGAAACACATCCAGGTTTATCTGTAAAACACTAAACTTACTGTTTTATGTTCCATTAACTCTGAATTAAAGAGTTTTAGCGCTAGAGGTGAAGTCGTAGGAGAGGTGCATTCTGGGAGCGGAAATGTTTAAAAAGAAAACCTGCAACAGCGACATCTGGTGGTTGAGAGGGGAAGTGCAGCCTCTTCACCCTCAGAAAAAACTATATATATATATATATATATATAATATATATATATATATATATATATATATATATATATATATATATATATATATATATATATATATATATATATATATATATATATATATATATATATAATATATATCCCCCCTCACAAAAATAAGAAATGTTATTTTGTTGTCTGAAAAATGGTTCAAATGTTATTTTATTGTCTGAAAAATGGTTCAAATATGTTATTTTGTTACTTGAAAAATTTAAAATATATTTTGTTGATGAGAAAATATGTTTCTATATTTTTTCTTATTTTTGTGAGGGGGATATTTATTGTTTTTCGGCACTACCTTGTTCTCTATAGCTGATAGAACATGAATTACTCCTATGTGGGATCAATAAAGTTCTTATTTTTGCCATCTGAGAAAATTAAATATATTATATTTGGTGCCTAACTGTTTCCCAAGTATATTAGTGCGTGTGTGAATGAATAAATGAGACGTAAAACGTACATTTCTTTGTAGAAAATAAGTCCATTCACTTGTATTAGTTTCCAGCGCAGTCTTGAACATCCAATATGGCGGCGACGTTGACGTATCAGCAGCTCCGTGGGAGGATACGCTTATATATATGTATATATACAGGGCTGCACATAATTATTTTGGTCTGGTGCTCAGAGGAGCCCCTGGATATGTGACTTGGGCCTCCAAAAACGCGGTGACCCGTCTCGCCGGATCGATAAAAGAGGGATGCAGGAATAAGTTATAGGCAAAACGATATTTATTCACTTATAAAGATGAATGGCTCAATATGGTCCTTTACAAAGTTAATTTATTTCAATAATTCAACTAGAATATGGTGTAAAAGTTAATTTATTTCAATAATTCAACTAGAAAATGGTGTAAAAGTTAATTTATTTCAATAATTCAACTAGAATATGGTGTAAAAGTTAATTTATTTCAATAATTCAACTAGAATATGGTGTAAAAGTTAATTTATTTCAATAATTCAACTAGAATATGGTGTAAAAGTTAATCTATTTCAATAATTCAACTTAAAAGGTGAAACTAATATATTACCTAGTCTTATTACATGCAAAGCAAGATATGTTAAACCTTTATTTGTTATAATTTTGATGATGGAATTGTTTATTGATTTCATAAAATATTCTCTAATTTATTTTTTATTTGGGATTTACATAAACTTTGAGCCATAATCAAGAGAGCAGCAGCTGGCGCAGGTAACTGCTGCACGCAGTGACGGACGCTGGCTGATTTATGGTTCCGCGTTGCACCAACGCAGAGCTTACGGAGTAGGATACGCGGGAGCGCGAACGTACGGTGCGCGTCGCCGCGTAACATCATGCAGCCACTTCTCGGCAAACACACGTTTTCTGTTTCTATCCACGGTAGTGGTTCAGTTTGGCGTCTCTTTGTAGTTGGTGGTGGTGGAACACCAAAATAATTACTTAATGGCGCTTGCTTCTTGGACATTTTGACGAGACGTGTCGGGTTTTGTTCAGTAAGGCTGATCCTTACCTCTCTCCCTGCGCAACCCACCGCAGCAACGGACGCGCTGTGATTGGCCAGCCCAGTACCAACTTTGAGTGGCAGTTCTGGGGAAAAGCTCTCCCAATAGATGTTTTAATATTAGTATTCTGGTCTGGCCACAACCAATAATATGAGCCCCAGCTGTTGGTACGCAAAAGCGCTTCGCAGCACAAGCTTGACAGCGCACTGTGGATTTTGACGGCGCATGCGCTCTGGCGGCCCACTTATGTGCAGCCCTGTATATATATATATATATATATATATATATATATATATATAGCTCTCACTCACTCATCTTCTCCCGCTTTTCCGTTACCGGGTCGCGGGGGCAGCAGTCTCAGCAGGGATGCCCAGACTTCCCTCACCCCAGACACTTCCTCCAGCTCTTCCTCCAGCTCTTCCTCCATCTCTTCCTCCAGCTCTTCCTCCAGCTCTTCCTCCAGCTCTTCCTCCATCTCTTCCTCCAGCTCTTCCTCCAGCTCTTCCTCCAGCCCTTCCTCCATCTCTTCCTCCAGCTCTTCCTCCATCTCTTCCTCCAGCTCTTCCTCCATCTCTTCCTCCAGCCCTTCCTCCATCTCTTCCTCCAGCTCTTCCTCCATCTCTTCCTCCAGCTCTTCCTCCAGCTCTTCCTCCAGCTCTTCCTCCAGCTCTTCCTCCAGCTCTTCCTCCAGCTCTTCCTCCAGCTCTTCCTCCAGCTCTTCCTCCAGCTCTTCCTCCAGCTCTTCCTCCAGCTCTTCCTCCAGCTCTTCCTCCAGCTCTTCCTCCAGCTCTTCCTCCAGCTCTTCCTCCAGCTCTTCCTCCAGCTCTTCCTCCAGCTCTTCCTCCAGCTCTTCCTCCAGCTCTTCCTCCAGCTCTTCCTCCATCTCTTCCTCCATCTCTTCCTCTTCCTCCATCTCTTCCTCCAGCTCTTCCTCCAGCTCCTCCGAGGGGAGTCCGAGACGTTCCCAGGCCAGCCGAGAGACATAGTCTCTCCAGCGTGTCCTGGGTCTTCCCCGGGGTCTCCTCCCGGTGGGACATGCCCGGAACACCTCCCTAGGGAGGAGGGACATGCCTGGAACACCTCCCTAGGGAGGCGTCCAGGAGGATCCGGTACAGATGTCCAAGCCACCTCAGCTGACTCCTCTCAATGTGAAGGAGCAGCGGCTCGACTCCGAGCTCCTCCCGGGTGACCGAACTCCTCACCCTATCTCTAAGGGAGGAAACTCATCTCTAAGGGAGGAGACTCATCTCTAAGGGAGGAAACTCATCTCTAAGGGAGGAAACTCATCTCTAAGGGAGCGTCCAGCCACCCTGCGGAGGAAACTCATCTCTAAGGGAGGAAACTCATCTCTAAGGGAGGAAACTCATCTCTAAGGGAGGAAACTCATCTCTAAGGGAGGAAACTCATCTCTAAGGGAGGAAACTCATCTCTAAGGGAGGAAACTCATCTCTAAGGGAGGAAACTCATCTCTAAGGGAGCGTCCAGCCACCCTGCGGAGGAAACTCATCTCGGCCGCTTGTATCCGCGATCTTGTCCTTTCGGTCACTACCCAAAGTTCATGACCATAGGTGAGGGTAGGGATTGACCGGTAAATCGAGAGCTTCGCCTTTCGACTCAGCTCCCTCTTTACCACGACGGTCCAGTACATCGACCGCATAACTGCGGACGCTGCACCGATCCGTCCGTCAATCTCACGCTCCATTGTTCCCTCACTCGTGAACAAGATCCCGAGATACTTGAACTCCTCCACCTGAGGCAGGACTTCTCCACCCACCCGGAGAAGGCACGCCACCCTTTTCCGGTCGAGAACCATGGCCTCGGTCTTGGAGGTGCTGATTCTCATCCCTGCCGCGTCGCACTCGGCCGCAAACCGCCCCAGCACATGCTGGAGGTCCCGGTCTGATGAAGCCAACAGGACAACATCATCTGCAAAAAGCAGAGATGAAATCCTGAGGTTCCCAAACCGGATCCCCTCCGGCCCCTGGCTGCGCCTAGAAATCCTGTCCATAAAAATTATGAACAGGACCGGTGACAAAGGGCAGCCCTGCCGGAGTCCAACATGCACCGGGAACAAGTCTGACTTACTGCCGGCAATGCGAACCAGACTCCTGCTTCGATCATACAGAGACCGGACAGCCCTTAGTAGAGGGCCCCGGACTCCATACTCACTCAGCACCCCCCACAGAATGGCACGAGGGACATGGTCAAATGCCTTCTCCAGATCCACAAAACACATGTAGACTGGTTGGGCAAATTCCCATGAACCCTCGAGCACCCTGCGGAGGGTATAGAGCTGGTCCAGTGTTCCACGACCGGGACGAAAACCGCATTGTTCCTCCTGAATCCGAGGTTCGACTATCGGCCGTAATCTCCTCTCCAGTACCCTGGCGTAGACTTTATATATATATATATATATATATATATATATATATATATCTATTCATTCATTCACACTCCCACGCATGTCTATGGTTTGGTTAAACAACTTCCTGTCATGTTTCCAGCCAGGGGGGCGTGGTGGCCCGGAGACCCGGAAGTGACTTCCTCGCCTCTGAGCGGAGGCTTTTATTTTGAAGGGCCGCCGTGTTTCCCGACCAGGCTCTTATTGTGAAGGGTTTCCCGCCCAGCTCTTATTGTGGAGGGTTTCCCGGCCAGCTCTTATTGTGAAGGGTTTCCCGGCCAGCTCTTATTGTGGAGGGTTTCCGGCTCTTATTTTGAAAGGACCGTGTTTCCTGTCCAGACTCTTACTCTGAAAGGACCGTGTTTCCTGTCCAGACTCTTACTCTGAAAGGACCGTGTTTCCTGTCCAGACTCTTACTCTGAAAGGCCGGGTTTCCCGCCCTCCTCCATCTTGGCGCAGCAGCTTGACGCAGCGGAGCCAGAGCGGCAGCTCTTATTTTGAAAGGACCGTGTTTCCGGCCCCGGCTCTTACTCTGAAAGGCCGGGTTTCCTGTCCAGACTCTTACTCTGAAAGGACCGTGTTTCCGGCCCCGGCTCTTATTGTGAAAGGACCGTGTTTCCTGTCCAGGCTCTTACTCTGAAAGGACCGGGTTTCCTGTCCAGACTCTTACTCTGAAAGGCCGGGTTTCCCGCCCTCCTCCATCTTGGCGCAGCAGCTTGACGCAGCGGAGCCAGAGCGGCAGCTCTTATTGTGAAAGGACCGTGTTTCCTGTCCAGACTCTTACTCTGAAAGGACCGTGTTTCCTGTCCAGACTCTTACTCTGAAAGGCCGGGTTTCCCGCCCTCCTCCATCTTGGCGCAGCAGCTTGACGCAGCGGAGCCAGAGCGGCGGATCGATTGTGGGTTTTCGGGGCTGATCGGGATTATGCGGCGCTGGTGTCCGCGGAGCGGGTGAGTAGCGGGTGCTGGGGGGGTACCGGCCCCCCAGGACCGAGCCCCGGGTCCGGGCTGGCTCTGCAGAGCCCCCCCCTCCAGGGACGCTCCTTTGTTCAGCTGCAGCTGCTGGAACAGACACAACATGGCGGCGCTGCGGAGGAGCGGGGAGTAAAGGGGGAGTAAAGGGGGAGCAGGGGGGATGGATGGGGGGGCAGGGGGAGGATATGGGGGTTTACCTGGGGGGGGGGGTACCTGGTTTACCTGGGGGGGTCTGGGGACGAGGGGGGGCGGGGGGGTTAGTGTTAGGGTCTGGCATCTTCATCATCATCATCCTCCAGAGGGGGGGAGGCTGGGGGGATGTGTGTCTGGGGGGGTTTCCTGGTTTACCTGGGGGGGGGGGGGGGTGGGGGGGGTAGGGTGACAGGGGGACTGTGGGGGCCCCAGGGGGGGGCGTGACCCGGGATCTTCATCATCATCATCTCCAGCATCATCATCTCCAGCATCATCTCCATCCTCCTGGGTCTGGATGCTGATGCCCTGCCCCCTTTACTGCCCCCCCAGCCTGTTGGGTTTTAGTAGGTTTTAGTTGGTTTTAGTTGGTTTTAGTAGGTTTTAGTAGGTTTGTGGTGGATGCTGATGTAACATTAAATTTAGTATGAGGTTGCTTTAATTATGTGGCAAATGATAATAAACACAAGAAAGATGGAACTAAAACCAAGGACAGGCACAGTGATCAGTCAGTATAGATATAAATCCATACATAAATAAACCTCTGTACATTATTTTTCATTTTTTAAGGACAGGCAATTGTGTGATATAAAAAATAAATTATAAAATGAAATAAAACCTGAGCTCAGTGCAGGAACTCCCAGGGTTGGTAGAGAGTGGCAATGCCCAGGACTGTCACTTAGGTAGGAGACCTGGGGGATAGGATGGGGAAGAATCGGGGATAAAAAATATATATAAAAAAAAATATATATATATAAATATAAAAAAAAATTTTGAATATCGATATTGAATCAGCTGGAAAATTACTGCGATATATTGCCCTATCGATATATATTAAAATCTCGATATATCGCATGTAACGGTATATGTATTGGTATTGAACCGTTCGGTATAGCGTGTTCGGTTCAGAACGGAGGCGTACCGAACGAGTTTCCACACGGACATATTAAGTAGAGGACGCACGTTGTGGAGCAGAGCGCTGCTGCTGCTGCACATGCAGTAGCGCTCACACCGATAAAGTATTAAGATTAAAGAAAAAAGCACTAACTAATGAAGAACTAAAGAGCTAAGCACATAATAGGGATGTTAATAATTAATCGATTTTCGATTAATTGCCGTTATGAAATTACCCGATTAAAATTAACGATTACAATTAATCTATTTATTTATTTTTTTCGTTTAATTTCACCAGCTGGTATTACGCCCGGACCACATTTAATGCGACACAACGCGGTGCGCCGCGCACATAAAGACGGCGGATATGTTTGGTTTTAGTAACATCTTGCTCAGGCAGTCTGCAATGGCCCAGACGGAGACACATGTAGCTCAGTGCTTAACTTTTATTTTTAATCCACTCTATATTCTTCTGGTTGTTCTCCGGTATGTTCCCCTAAAGCCTGAATTATGGTTCCGCCTTAAATCGACGCAGAGCCTACGCCGTAGCCTACGCCGTAGGCTCTGCGTTGTTGTAACGCCGAACCATAAATCATCTTCACCCGGTACATACATAGGTTTCTCTAAACATCTGTCCCCGCTACAGTTTTAACTTAAAGAAAATGAGCTCCAATACAGCAGGTCTCATCATTTTATTTTGAACACTGCAGAAACTCTAACTTAAAACGTAACTAGAACTTAAAATTTGCTTGACACAAATGACACTATTATGGCTGCTGCTACTACTAATAGAGTGCACTTTATATTATATTCCTTGTGGTACAAAAATGTCTTTTTGTTACTTTTGTATCAAATAAATATTTGAATAAGGAATACATTAAAATGTCCTTTGTATTTTATATAAGCAAAAAAAATTATGTTTGTATCTCAGATGGGGGAAAAACGCCGCTTATCAACTAATCGATGATCGATCGATAAGGTTATCAACTATCAATTAATGAAATAATTGATAATTTGCATCCCTAGCACATAATTGTGACAAGTCCAGTGTTTCCCCTACCATCGAGACCCCCTGCCAGGCCTAAAACAAAACAAACAATGATCATTTACGTTTATGAGCGCCTCTGCAGCGCTGTTCTACAACATGAGTCAACCTGCTTCGTTGCCTAGTCAAGCCTGAATTATGGTTCGGCGTTACATCGACGTAGAGCCTACGCCGTAGGCTACGCAGTGTCGTGCACCGTACGGCCGCTGGCCGCGTACCCTACGGCGTAGGATCTGCGTTGGTGTAACGCGGCACCATACATCAGCCTTAACGATGCGAGTACCGCTGCTGAGAGCGCGGGCATATTATTATACATTATGGGATGTATAGAGTTTGTAGCTAGCCAACTATGGCGCCGGCCAAAAAAGAGAAAAAATATTGCGGGCGACAGACAACATGATATAAAGCAGTGATTCTTAACCATAGGGCCGCCATCTAGTGGGCCGCAAAAAGAATTCAGTTTTGTACGTGTGGGCCGCGAGGGCCGCGGGACTGCATAGCAACTCCCGACCAAATGAGGAGAAGAAGACCCTCTCGCTAGCTGTACGTGTAAAAGTAAGAGAAATGGTGTGTATTTACAGAGAAAATCCTTCATTTTGCACAGAGTAGGTTTAGATCCGCCAGGATCAGGGATCGATTACTTGGGTCTGCGCTCAGAGCAAGCGAGCGCGGCGTGATCATTTATCCTGACGCGTCCCCGCGGCTGGGGAGGTCGGTGCCGCTCGGGCGGCGCCGGCGGGCTCCGTCGTTACTGCTGAAGGATTGTACATGTAGATCTAGGGCTGATGTGTCTGCTGGACTGGACTGTTCGGGCTCGCGAAAGCGTTTGGAAAGTGACTCTGCTGCAGCGGCCAGAGAGCTGCGGGTTCTGCCCGGCCGTCTCAGCTGATCAGGCTCGGATGAAATCCGACACGCGCAGTCCTGACAACTTATTAATGTGAATAACTTAAAGTAAAATCAAAATAAGTTTTGTTGTTGTTTTGTTTATTTTTAAATATCAAAACTGAGGGTGCGTCTTTCCACACAGCGCTGCATGATCGTCAAAATACAGTAATTTGCTTGACTCTTACAGAGATGAGAAGCCTAACAGATGGAAAGGGAAGTTCAACCCAGAATGGACAGATTCATCCTGTTCAGTCTTCCCACTGGGACAAAACCAGTGTCTCATACGTTCAGAGACCGTGGCGTTCAAAGTGCAAAAGTTTTTCATCAAACATATTCACTCAAGTCTGAACTGAAGTCACAGAAAATAAGCTGACCATCTTAAACATGTTTGGGTCCAGATACAGCTGTGAAGCAGCTTTCTCCACAATGAACATAATTAAAACTAAATATCATTCCAGGTTCATCAATGAGCACCTCCACATGCATATGAGAACCTGACACCATCCAGCCCAGATTTAAGTTCTGGCAGGACAAATTAGAGCTCAGTTCTCTCACTGAACGACAGAAAGTGGGGGCATAAGATGAAGAAGTTGAATATATATATATATATATATATATATATATATATATATATATATATGTGTATGTGTAATGATGTTCTGGACCTTCACTTGAGTTCATTTTCTCTAAATGGACCTCTTAAAGTTTTAGTTGAATACTCCTGCTATACAGTGTTTATATTTAACGGGCCCCGGGCCACTCTGTACTGAAAAAATTGGGCCCCAAGGTCAGAAAGGTTAAGAACCCCTGATATAAAGAAATGTTTCTGCAGGTACGTGTGTTTGTGTTTGTATGTGACGCTGCAGGGAATCATGAAGGAAAACACAGCCCGACCACACACCATGCGTCCGCGGGGTCCTAGTGCCGGCATACGTACAGCCAATGTTATTTTGTGTGTGTGTAATAAACAACTAGCACGTTTATATTTTGCATTTTGTTTTCTTACTGTACCGAAAATGAACCGAACCGTGACCTCCAAACCGAGGTACGTACCGAACCCAGATTTTTGTGTACCGTTACACCCCTAATATATATATATATATATATATATATACATATATATATATATATATATATTTTTTTTTTAATCAATATAAACGATATTGTCTCTTACCATATCGCGTTTGAAAATATATCGATATATATTAAAATCTTGATATATCGCCCAGCCCTACTCCCGCGTAGCTGCTACCCTACGGCGTAGGCTATGTAGCGTAGCCGCTACCCTACGGCGTAGGCTATGTAGCGTAGCCGCTACCCTACGGCGTAGGCTATGTAGCGTAGCCGCTACCCTACGGCGTAGGCTATGTAGCGTAGCCGCTACCCTACGGCGTAGGCTATGTAGCGTAGCCGCTACCCTACGGCGTAGGCTATGTAGCGTAGCCGCTACCCTACGGCGTAGGCTATGTAGCGTAGCCGCTACCCTACGGCGTAGGCTATGTAGCGTAGCCGCTACCCTACGGCGTAGGCTATGTAGCGTAGCCGCTACCCTACGGCGTAGGCTCTAGAACCATAATTCAGCCTTGAAAGTGTTGAAAAGCAGAATTAAAGACAGATTTAAGTTCAAACAATAAATCAAATGAGATAAAGAAGTAAAGCGGACGTTGTTGTTCCTGAAAGCGGTAAATGAAGCGGTTTTCAAGCCCAGAGCTGAAGCTAACGGCCCTCTCTGGTTTCTCCCAGAATCCCCGGTTCCTCCAGTCCAGCAGACTCCTCCTCCTCGTCCCTCCGGTCTCCTGGCCCCCCGATGTCCGGCCTGTAGAGTCCAGGTCCAGGTCCAGGTCCTGCTGCTGGTCCTGCTGGTCCTGCTGGTCCTGCTGGTCCTTCACCCCCAAACCCCCGGACTCGGACCCTCAACCTCCTACAGGTGGATGAATGAAGACCCCGTTCAAAAGCCCAGCGGCCCCTCGACCCCGAGCCGACGGGGGTAAGTAACGTCTCAGGGAGTTCCTCAGGGCTCAGACTGGGACCCCTGGAGTTCCTCAGGGCCCAGGCTGGGACCCCTGGAGTTCCTCAGGGCTCAGGCTGGGACCCCTGGTGTTTTTAGAGGTGTGGAGTTCCTCAGGGCTCAGGCTGGGACCCCTGGAGTTCCTCAGGGCTCAGGCTGGGACCCCTGGAGTTCCTCAGGGCTCAGGCTGGGACCCCTGGAGTTCCTCAGGGCTCAGGCTGGGACCCCTGGAGTTCCTCAGGGCTCAGACTGGGACCCCTGGAGTTTTTAGAGGTGTGGAGTTCCTCAGGGCTCAGACTGGGACCCCTGGAGTTCCTCAGGGCTCAGGCTGGGACCCCTGGTGTTTTTAGAGGTGTGGAGTTCCTCAGGGCTCAGGCTGGGACCCCTGGAGTTCCTCAGGGCTCAGGCTGGGACCCCTGGAGTTCCTCAGGGCTCAGGCTGGGACCCCTGGAGTTCCTCAGGGCTCAGGCTGGGACCCCTGGAGTTCCTCAGGGCTCAGGCTGGGACCCCTGGAGTTCCTCAGGGCTCAGACTGGGACCCCTGGAGTTTTTAGAGGTGTGGAGTTCCTCAGGGCTCAGACTGGGACCCCTGGTGTTTTTAGAGCTTTTTTTTTTTTTTTTTTTTTTTTTTCCGGCTCTCGGCGAAGGCGGATGCTTTTCTGCTCCTCTCCCTTATCTACAGCTGTATGAAAAAGTTTGGGCACCCCTGATCATTTTCCAGATTTTCCTTTATAAATCATTGGTTGTTCGGATCAGCAATTTCAGTTAAATATATGGCAGACAAACACAGTGCTATTTGAGAAGTGAAATGAAGTTTATAGGATTTACAGAAAGTGTGCAATAATTACTTAAACAAAAGTAGGCAGGTGCATACATTTGGGCACCCCAACAGAAAAATTACATCAATATTTAGTAGTGATGCACCGAAATGAAAATTTGTGGCTGAAAACCGAAACCGAAAATAATAATAAACACTTGGCCGAATACCGAACAATACCGAACATGGTTCTAAATTTGATTTAGGCATGCTTTTAAAAGAAAAAAATATTTTACAAAATTACAAGGTAGAAAACATTTGTTGAACATAAAAAACTGAACATTTTTTAATTTCCCAGCATTTCTTAAATATTCCAGCAGACATTATACCAGCAAAGAACAATAACTTAAAATAAATAAATTAGCAAAATACATTTTTTGGCCATCTTTGAGCTTACGTTAGGCTTAACTGACTGAACATTGTAACATAGGCCTTAAAACAATAAAAATGCATTAAAGCGCTCAGGGTTTTTTATCATTTCAAATGATAAATCAAACTTGTAGCTGAAAGACTTTGCAGATGTTTCCTCTAGATATTTGAGCAGAACATTCATGTCAAACAGCCATTCTTGTTTTATTCTAACACTCTAAAATACTTCCACACTGCTGACATGTTTGCACCACTTCACTCCACGCTCTAACGTTTGATTTCCTCATCTAAACCTGGAATAGATTGATTTATGTTGTTTTGGTTCCACCTGCTGGTGAATGTTGGTAAAATTCTTATGTGGTTACTTTTTTGGTTGGCCAACGATTTATGTGGTGCGCAGTTACGGAGCGGCCAGTCTATTTATATTACAACGCCGTTATTAATGCCGCGTTCCATTTACCTTGGAACTGGGAACTGGGAATGGCAGCCATCTTGGAATGGTAACTCGGGGGTGGTGAAGCTTCTCCCACTTTCCCAGTAGGAAATCCCACTTCGAGGGGCGTTCCAGTTGAAAATTCCGACTGGGAACTGGGAAATTCCGACTTCCGAGGACAAATGGAACGCGGCATAATTGTTCGGTTTTTTCCCCACTTATTCCAACGAACACGAAAGTGTTTTTTTGCCATTTTCGGCCGAACAATTTCAGTTGCCGAACAATCGGTGCATCACTAATATTTAGTAGATCCTCCTTTTGCAGAAATAATAGCCTCTAAACGCTTCCTATAGCTTCCAATGAGGGTCTGGATTCTGGTTGAAGGTAATTTTGACCATTCTTCTTTACAAAACATCTCCAGTTCAGTCAGGTTTGATGGTTTCCGAGCATGGACAGCCCGCTTTAAATCACACCACAGATTTTCAATAATATTCAGGTCTGGGGACTGAGATGGGCATTCCAGAACGTTGTACCTGTTCCTCTGCATGAATGCCTTAGTAGACTTTGAGCAGTGTTTAGGGTCGTTGTCTTGTTGAAGTATCCAGCCCCGGCGCAACTTCAACTTTGTCACAGATTCTTGAACATTGTTGGCAAGAATCTGCTGATACTGACTGGAATCCATGCGACCTTCAACTTTAACGATTGCCAGTACCTGCACTGGCCACACAGCCCCACAGCAGGATGGAACCACCACCACATTTGACTGTGGGTAGCAAGTGTTTGTCTTGGAATTCTGTGTTCTTCTTCCGCCATGCATACCGCCGCTTGTTATGTCCAAATAACTTAATTTTAGTTTCATCAGTCCACAGCACCTTATTCCAAAATGAAGCTGGCTTGTCAAGATGTGCTGTAGCATAATATAATAATAATAATAATAATAATAATAATAATAATAATATAATAATAATAATAATAATAATAATATTAATACCTCAAGCGACTCTGTTTGTGGCGTGTGCGCAGAAAAGGCTTCCGCCGTATTACTCTCCCATACAGCATTTCCTTGTGCAAAGTGCGCTGAATAGTTGAACGATGCACAGTGACACCGTCTGCAGCAAGATCATGTTGTAGGGCTTTGGAGCTGGTCTGTGGGTTGGTGTTTGGAGCTGGTCTGTGGGTTGGTGTTTGGAGCTGGTCTGTGGGTTGGTGTTTGGAGCTGGTCTGTGGGTTGGTGTTTGGAGCTGGTCTGTGGGTTGGTGTTTGGAGCTGGTCTGTGGGTTGGTGTTTGGAGCTGGTCTGTGGGTTGGTGTTTGGAGCTGGTGTTTGGAGCTGGTCTGTGGGTTGGTGTTTGGAGCTGGTCTGTGGGTTGGTGTTTGGAGCTGGTCTGTGGGTTGGTGTTTGGAGCTGGTCTGTGAGTTGGTGTTTGGAGCTGGTCTGTATGAGTTGGTGTTTGGAGCTGGTCTGTATGGGTTGGTGTTTGGAGCTGGTCTGTATGGGTTGGTGTTTGGAGCTGGTCTGTGGGTTGGTGTTTGGAGCTGGTCTGTGGGTTGGTGTTTGGAGCTGGTCTGTATGGGTTGGTGTTTGGAGCTGGTCTGTGGGTTGGTGTTTGGAGCTGGTCTGTATGGGTTGGTGTTTGGAGCTGGTCTGTGGGTTGGTCTGTGGGTTGGTGTTTGGAGCTGGTCTGTGGGTTGGTCTGTGGGTTGGTCTTTGGAGCTGGTCTGTGGGTTGGTCTGTGGGTTGGTCTTTGGAGCTGGTCTGTGGGTTGGTCTGTGGGTTGGTGTTTGGAGCTGGTCTGTATGGGTTGGTGTTTGGAGCTGGTCTGTGGGTTGGTGTTTGGAGCTGGTCTGTATGGGTTGGTGTTTGGAGCTGGTCTGTATGGGTTGGTGTTTGGAGCTGGTCTGTATGGGTTGGTGTGTGGAGCTGGTCTGTGGGTTGGTCTGTGGGTTGGTGTTTGGAGCTGGTCTGTGGGTTGGTCTGTGGGTTGGTCTGTGGGTTGGTCTTTGGAGCTGGTCTGTGGGTTGGTGTTTGGAGCTGGTCTGTATGGGTTGGTGTTTGGAGCTGGTCTGTATGGGTTGGTGTTTGGAGCTGGTCTGTGGGTTGGTGTTGGTGTTTGGAGCTGGTCTGTATGGGTTGGTGTTTGGAGCTGGTCTGTGGGTTGGTGTTGGTGTTTGGAGCTGGTCTGTATGGGTTGGTGTTTGGAGCTGGTCTGTATGGGTTGGTGTTTGGAGCTGGTCTGTGGGTTGGTGTTTGGAGCTGGTCTGTGGGTTGGTGTTTGGAGCTGGTCTGTGGGTTGGTGTTTGGAGCTGGTCTGTGGGTTGGTGTTTGGAGCTGGTCTGTGGGTTGGTGTTTGGAGCTGGTCTGTGGGTTGGTGTTTGGAGCTGGTCTGTATGGGTTGGTGTTTGGAGCTGGTCTGTATGGGTTGGTGTTTGGAGCTGGTCTGTGGGTTGGTGTTTGGAGCTGGTCTGTGGGTTGGTGTTTGGAGCTGGTCTGTGGGTTGGTGTTGGTGTTTGGAGCTGGTCTGTGGGTTGGTCTGTGGGTTGGTGTTGGTGTTTGGAGCTGGTCTGTATGGGTTGGTCTTTGGAGCTGGTCTGTGGGTTGGTGTTTGGAGCTGGTCTGTGGGTTGGTGTTTGGAGCTGGTCTGTATGGGTTGGTCTTTGGAGTTGGTCTGTGGGTTGGTGTTTGGAGCTGGTCTGTGGGTTGGTGTGTGGAGCTGGTCTGTGGGTTGGTGTTTGGAGCTGGTCTGTGGGTTGGTGTTTGGAGCTGGTCTGTGGGTTGGTGTTTGGAGCTGGTCTGTGGGTTGGTGTTTGGAGCTGGTCTGTGGGTTGGTGTTTGGAGCTGGTCTGTATGGGTTGGTGTTTGGAGCTGGTCTGTGGGTTGGTGTTTGGAGCTGGTCTGTATGGGTTGGTGTTTGGAGCTGGTCTGTGGGTTGGTGTTTGGAGCTGGTCTGTATGGGTTGGTGTTTGGAGCTGGTCTGTGGGTTGGTGTTTGGAGCTGGTCTGTGGGTTGGTGTTTGGAGCTGGTCTGTGGGTTGGTGTGTGGAGCTGGTCTGTGGGTTGGTGTGTGGAGCTGGTCTGTGGGTTGGTGTTTGGAGCTGGTCTGTGGGTTGGTGTTTGGAGTTGGTGTTTGGAGCTGGTCTGTGGGTTGGTGTTTGGAGTTGGTGTTTGGAGCTGGTCTGTATGGGTTGGTGTTTGGAGCTGGTCTGTGGGTTGGTGTGTGGAGCTGGTCTGTGGGTTGGTGTTTGGAGCTGGTCTGTGGGTTGGTGTTTGGAGCTGGTCTGTATGGGTTGGTGTTTGGAGCTGGTCTGTGGGTTGGTGTTTGGAGCTGGTCTGTGGGTTGGTGTTTGGAGCTGGTCTGTGGGTTGGTGTTTGGAGCTGGTCTGTGGGTTGGTGTGTGGAGCTGGTCTGTGGGTTGGTGTTTGGAGCTGGTCTGTATGGGTTGGTGTTTGGAGCTGGTCTGTATGGGTTGGTGTTTGGAGCTGGTCTGTATGGGTTGGTGTTTGGAGCTGGTCTGTGGGTTGGTGTTTGGAGCTGGTCTGTGGGTTGGTGTTTGGAGCTGGTCTGTGGGTTGGTGTGTGGAGCTGGTCTGTGGGTTGGTGTTTGGAGCTGGTCTGTATGGGTTGGTGTTTGGAGCTGGTCTGTGGAGCTGGTCTGTGGGTTGGTGTTTGGAGTTGGTGTTTGGAGCTGGTCTGTGGGTTGGTGTTTGGAGCTGGTCTGTGGGTTGACTTGGACTGTTCTCACCATCCTTCGCCTCTGCCTATCTGAGATTTTTCTTGGCCTGCCACTCCGGGCTTTAACTAGAACTGTGCCTGTGGTCTTCCATTTCCTCACTATGTTCCTTACAGCGGAAACTGACAGCTGAAATCTCTGAACTAGCTTTTTGTATCCTTCCCCTAAACCATGATGTTGAACGATCTTTGTTTTCAGGTCATTTGACAGTTGTTTTTGGGGCTCCCATGTTGCCACTCTTCAAAGAAGATGCAAAGAGGTGAACAACTTACAACAGGCCACCTTAAATACCCTTGGTCATGATTGTCTTCACCTGTGTATGTATGTGAAGGGTCAATGAACTGAACAAACAACTGTTGTGTTCCAATAATGAATGCTAAATGTATTCAAATCAATAAAACAACAAGGGTGCCCAAATTTATGCACCTGCCTACTTTTGTTTAAGTAATTATTGCACACTTTCTGTAAATCCTATAAACTTCATTTGTCTGCCATATGATATATTTAACTGAAATTGCTGATCCCAACAACCAATGATTTATAAAGGAAAATCTTGAAAATAATCAGGGGTGCCCAAACCTTTTCATACAACTGTATCTGCACTGCTACTGCTTGTTTGTCTCGTCTTCAGAGTCTCTTCTTTTCACTCCTCCAAAACTCTACAATCATGGAATTGATTAACTGGTCTCTCAGCACAACCAGAAGTCAGGGGGTAAGGGAGCCCTCCTGCCCCGATGGGATGTTTTTTGCTGGATACACAATGGATTCCTGGAAACATTGGAAACCGTTGTGTTTGGTGATTCTGTCTGTCGAGGACGTTGAAGATGCTTCATAATTGGATTTATGATAGCAGGATTTCTCCTAATAGGAGGAGGGGGATTCCTGGTCTACCGACAAACGCGTAAGTCGTTGACAGCTGTTCTGGCTCTTTCAGAGCTGCTGGACGTGGCTGAAGGAACAAGCAAGGTGATCAACACTCAGACTTTAACGCTGGGGGAGCAAAGCCGCAAGCTGGATGTGATTCTTGAACAGAATCGCAGGCTGGCGGCGTCTTTGAGCTCATTGGCAAGATGGAGAAGACCTTGGAGAAGTTGGAAGCTCGGCTTGGTGGGAATTGATCACAAATTAATCTGATTGGAGTCGCCATTGATGAACCAGAGACTGAAGGCAGACGGAAAATTACTGAGTCTGTTTTCAATATAATTGTTGATTCTATAATCTGGCCTTGACAAGGCGTTTTGGCCGATCGCTCTGGTCACAATCTCCCTGGTGGAATGTAAACAAGGTGACTCTGCCCCCACTAACCCTCCCCTCTCAGGAACATCTGTGGACCTGTTTCAGAACTGACCGAGCCGTCTGATAACATCAAGGACATTGGCTGAGAGCAGCTCTGAGCGAAGTTCACAGACTTACCGCTCACACACACTTACTGATAAACACCTCCCTCAACTCAACGCCTTCCTCGGCCCCCCCTCTTATCAGCCCCCCCCAACGCACTCTCCGAGTTTCGAGCGCCCTGAAGCCGCGGCGATGTGCTGTGCCGGCTGTTTTTACAGCTTTAGTTGTGGAGTTGTTTTGCTGGAAAAACTGGAAAATCTGACCGTAGTTTTTGTTTTTTAGGGAATTCCGGCGTCTCTGCAAACATGATGAAGAAGAAGAATCCCCACAAGTAAGTCCTGGCACCGACATCGGTTCAGACGCTGGTCTTCTCTACTGACACGTTTGGGACTGAATCGAATACTTCGATTAATTAATACTTCATTAGGTAGTTAATAAATAGTGCATGTAAAGGCAGATTAAACATGATTAACTGAAATACAATTTAAAAAATCAGATCCTAGGGCTTGGTCGTCTTGACGTCATCGCCTGGCGGAGCCGCCATGTTGGAAGCTACGGACATTAATGTTGGTTAACGGCAGTTGGTTAACAACATTAACCTTCACCCTTCACTAATGTGACTTATAAATTACATTTATGTATATAACAGTAAAGTATTACTTCTGAATATTAGTTTATATAGCTTAACTACACTTGTGTAACACCTAGTTAAAAACACGTGTGCATGCTGCTACAAACAAAGCGCTAACAGTTGCTAGAATGGAGCGCAGCTTAGCTTTGACCGGATAACCGTGTTCCCACCGTTTACCGGCTTTATGATCTGAAGCTCCTGCAGCCGTCCATCAATGAATGAATGAATAAAACTCCAACGACGTATAACTAACTAACCGCTAACGAGCTAGCCAAAGACGTGGGTTGTGCAGAACTGCAGCAGTAAATCCTCGTTGGAGCTCCACTCTTCATTAGGGATTTCATATGGATCCAAACCGTTAATAATCATTATTTTCTCCATATTCCGGTCCCTGGCTTCCTTGTTTAAGGTTCCTGGTAAATTCCACTTCCTTTCCGGCATTTTAACATCTTTTTTTTTTTTTGCGTTCCGTCTGTTCACTTGGTGCTACTGCACTGCTGTTTGTTTACACTCACGAGGCTGCCAACATGGCCGCCGCGTCCCAGAATGCACCTTGGTGAACAAGCCCTATTTCCTCCCGATCAACAACCTTAAATACAACCAGTACAGCCCCAAACCAAAGCAGCAAGAGGGAGGAATGGGCAGTAGGGCATGCCCATTTCAAAATGTACTGACATTTTCTAGTTATTACTATTATTTTATTGATGTATTTATTTTATCTTTATTTCCCTGTTTATATATTCTGTTTTATTGCTATTATCTTCTTTGTATGTGGGAACTGGGGAGGGGGGGTATACGTGGGCTTGTTTGTCTTAACAACTATTGAAAAATCTTAGAAATGAAGTTATAAAAAGAATTTCAACAAAAAAAAATTTTAACAAAAAAATAAATCAAAAATTAAAAAAAAAAAAAAACTGGTACCGGTCCGGCTGCGGCACCAGACCCTGACAGGACCTGACCGTGTCCCCCCCCCCTCCCCCCCAGGAAGCAGAGGACCAGCGTGGGCCCCAGCAAGACCCTGGTCCCCCCCCGGAGGAACATCGTGGGCTGCAGGATCCAGCACATCTGGAAGGAGGGCAGTAAGTTTCACACATCTGGAAGGAGGGCAGTAAGTTTCACACATCTGGAAGGAGGGCAGTAAGTTTCACACATCTGGAAGGAGGGCAGTAAGTTTCACACATCTGGAAGGAGGGCAGTAAGTTCCACACATCTGGAAGGAGGGCAGTACGTTTCACACATCTGGAAGGAGGGCAGTAAGTTTCTGGAAGGAGGGCAGTAAGTTTCACACATCTGGAAGGAGGGCAGTAAGTTCCAGCACATCTGGAAGGAGGGCAGTAAGTTTCAGGAAGGAGGGCAGTAAGTTTCACACATCTGGAAGGAGGGCAGTAAGTTCCACACATCTGGAAGGAGGGCAGTAAGTTTCACACATCTGGAAGGAGGGCAGTAAGTTTCTGGAAGGAGGGCAGTAAGTTCCACACATCTGGAAGGAGGGGCAGTAAGTTTCAGGAAGGAGGGCAGTAAGTTTCTGGAAGGAGGGCAGTAAGTTTCACACATCTGGAAGGAGGGCAGTAAGTTTCAGCACATCTGGAAGGAGGGCAGTATGTTTCACACATCTGGAAGGAGGGCAGTAAGTTCCAGCACATCTGGAAGGAGGGCAGTAAGTTCCAGCACATCTGGAAGGAGGGCAGTAAGTTCCACACATCTGGAAGGAGGGCAGTAAGTTCCACACATCTGGAAGGAGGGCAGTAAGTTCCACACATCTGGAAGGAGGGCAGTAAGTTTCAAACATCTGGAAGGAGGGCAGTAAGTTTCAAACATCTGGAAGGAGGGCAGTAAGTTTCAGCACATGTGGAAGGAGGGCAGTAAGTTTCACACATCTGGAAGGAGGGCAGTAAGTTTCACACATCTGGAAGGAGGGCAGTAAGTTTCTGGAAGGAGGGCAGTAAGTTTCACACATCTGGAAGGAGGGCAGTAAGTTCCACACATCTGGAAGGAGGGCAGTAAGTTTCACACATCTGGAAGGAGGGCAGTAAGTTCCACACATCTGGAAGGAGGGCAGTAAGTTTCACACATCTGGAAGGAGGGCAGTAAGTTTCTGGAAGGAGGGCAGTAAGTTTCACACATCTGGAAGGAGGGCAGTAAGTTCCACACATCTGGAAGGAGGGCAGTAAGTTTCACACATCTGGAAGGAGGGCAGTAAGTTCCACACATCTGGAAGGAGGGCAGTAAGTTTCTGGAAGGAGGGCAGTAAGTTTCACACATCTGGAAGGAGGGCAGTAAGTTTCAGCACATGTGGAAGGAGGGCAGTAAGTTTCACACATCTGGAAAGAGGGCAGTAAGTTTCACACATCTGGAAGGAGGGCAGTAAGTTTCACACATCTGGAAGGAGGGCAGTAAGTTTCACACATCTGGAAGGAGGGCAGTAAGTTTCACACATCTGGAAGGAGGGCAGTAAGTTTCACACATCCGGAAGGAGGGCAGTAAGTTCCACACATCTGGAAGGAGGGCAGTAAGTTTCAGCACATCTGGAAGGAGGGCAGTAAGTTTCACACATCTGGAAGGAGGGCAGTAAGTTTCACACATCCGGAAGGAGGGCAATAAGTTTCAGCACATCTGGAAGGAGGGCAGTAAGTTTCACACATCTGGAAGGAGGGCAGTAAGTTTCAGCACATCTGGAAGGAGGGCAGTAAGTTTCACACATCTGGAAGGAGGGCAGTAAGTTTCACACATCTGGAATGAGGGCAGTAAGTTTCACACATCTGGAAGGAGGGCAGTAATTTTCACACATCCGGAAGGAGGGCAGTAAGTTCCACACATCTGGAAGGAGGGCAGTAAGTTTCTGGAAGGAGGGCAGTAAGTTTCACACATCTGGAAGGAGGGCAGTAAGTTTCACACATCTGGAAGGAGGGCAGTAAGTTTCAGCACATCTGGAAGGAGGGCAGTAAGTTTCACACATCAGGAAGGAGGGCAGTAAGTTTCTGGAAGGAGGGCAGTAAGTTTCTGGAAGGAGGGCAGTAAGTTTCACACATCTGGAAGGAGGGCAGTAAGTTTCAGCACATCTGGAAGGAGGGCAGTAAGTTTCAGCACATCTGGAAGGAGGGCAGTAAGTTTCACACATCTGGAAGGAGGGCAGTAAGTTTCAGCACATCTGGAAGGAGGGCAATAAGTTTCACACATCTGGAAGGAGGGCAGTAAGTTTCACACATTTGGAAGGAGGGCAGTAAGTTTCACACATCTCGAAGGAGGGCAGTAAGTTTCACACATCTGGAAGGAGGGCAGTAAGTTTCAGCACATCTCGAAGGAGGGCAATAAGTTCCACACATCTGGAAGGAGGGCAGTAAGTTTCACACATCTGGAAGGAGGGCAGTATGTTTCTGGAAGGAGGGCAGTAAGTTTCACACATCTGGAAGGAGGGCAGTAAGTTCCACACATCTGGAAGGAGGGCAGTAAGTTCCACACATCTGGAAGGAGGGCAGTAAGTTTCACACATCTGGAAGGAGGGCAGTAAGTTTCAGCACATCTGGAAGGAGGGCAGTAAGTTCCACCACATCTGGAAGGAGGGCAGTAAGTTCCACACATCTGGAAGGAGGGCAGTAAGTTCCACACATCTGGAAGGAGGGCAATAAGTTTCACATCTGGAAGGAGGGCAATAAGTTTCACACATCTGGAAGGAGGGCAGTAAGTTTCACACATCTGGAAGGAGGGCAGTAAGTTCCACACATCTGGAAGGAGGGCAATAAGTTTCACATCTGGAAGGAGGGCAGTAAGTTTCACACATCTGGAAGGAGGGCAGTAAGTTTCACACATCTGGAAGGAGGGCAGTAAGTTCCACACATCTGGAAGGAGGGCAATAAGTTTCACACATCTGGAAGGAGGGCAGTAAGTTTCACACATCTGGAAGGAGGGCAGTAAGTTCCACACATCTGGAAGGAGGGCAATAAGTTTCACATCTGGAAGGAGGGCAGTAAGTTTCACACATCTGGAAGGAGGGCAATAAGTTTCACACATCTGGAAGGAGGGCAGTAAGTTTCACACATCTGGAAGGAGGGCAGTAAGTTTCACACATCTGGAAGGAGGGCAGTAAGTTCCACACATCTGGAAGGAGGGCAATAAGTTTCACATCTGGAAGGAGGGCAATAAGTTTCACACATCTGGAAGGAGGGCAATAAGTTTCACACATCTGGAAGGAGGGCAGTAAGTTTCACACATCTGGAAGGAGGGCAGTAAGTTCCACACATCTGGAAGGAGGGCAATAAGTTTCACATCTGGAAGGAGGGCAGTAAGTTTCACACATCTGGAAGGAGGGCAATAAGTTTCACACATCTGGAAGGAGGGCAGTAAGTTCCACACATCTGGAAGGAGGGCAGTAAGTCTCCCCCCCCCCCCAGGTCTAACCCGGGTCCCCCCCCAGGTCTAACCCCCCGTTCTCTCCCCCCCCAGGTAAGAACTCCCAGTGGAAGGGGACGGTCCTGGACCAGGTCCCGGTAAACCCGTCTCTCTACCTGATCAAGTACGACGGCTTCGACTGCATCTACGGCCTGGAGCTGTACGGAGACGAGAGGGTGGTGGGCCTGGAGGTGCTGCCGGACCGGGTCGGTGAGTTACCATGGTAACCGGGGGGGGGGGGTCAGTCCTGGGGGGGTCCAGGTCTCCCTACAGGTCCTGGAGCTGTACGGAGACGAGCGACACCATGCTGGTGGAGACGACGATCTAAACCACCTTTCCTTGTCTCTGATTGGTCCTCTCTCCTCTCCTCCTATTGGTCCCCTCTTCTTCTCCTCTGATTGGTTCTCTCTCCTCCTCTCCTCTGATTGGTCCTTGTCTCTGATTGGTCCTCTCTCCTCCTCTCCTCCTCTCTGATTGGTCCAGCCCCGGCCCGCGTCAGCGACTCCATGCTAGCAGAGACGATGATCGGGAAGGCGGTGGAGCACATGTTTGAGACGGAGGACGGACCCAAGGAGGAGTGGAGGGGGATGGTGCTGGCCCGGGCCCCCATCATGACGTCCTGGTTCTACATCACCTACGAGAAGGACCCGGTCCTGTACATGTACCAGCTGCTGGACGACTACAAGGAGGGGGACCTGAGGATCATGCCCGACTCCAGTAAGTCCTGGGGGGTCAGGGGGGTCCTGGGGGGTCCTGGTCCCTGTAGGGGGGTCCTGGTTCCTGTAGGGGGTCCTAGAGACCTCCTACAGGGACCCGGTCCTGTACATGTACCAGCTGCTGGACGACTTCAAGGAGGGGGACCTGAGGATCATGCCTGGCTCCAGTAAGTCCTGGGGGCAGGTGAGTTCTTCAGCGGACAAGGGTTTTGATACCGTCCGACTTCCGGCCTACTCAGGGTCTGGAAAGTTTTCTACTAGCTTTCACTGCGACTGGTGAACCCACGTAGATCGTTCAGCAGCCTTTACTGCTGTCGGTGTCCTGATCTGGACAACAAAAGGGCCGTCCCAACGGGGTGATGACCTTTCACCACTCGAATCAGGATCTGGTCACCCAGTTTCAGCAGTTCCTGCTTAGGAGAGAGAGAGGAAAAAGCAGCAGCTCACAAGAACTTTGAACATTTTTCCAGCAAACAATTTACTCATCCACATTGAGCGTGGATTTGCCTCTTCGGTTTTCTCTTGCCATGGTTATCCGTCCCATAGAGGGGAGTTGGAACGGGCGACCATGCACCACCCAGAGGGTTTGACGATTCTCATGTACATTTCGACTAATGGCCGGCATTCAGGTCATGGTTTTCCATTTTCTTCCATGGTTTTCCTGAGCCTTAGCTTAACAGTGCCATTAGTTCATTCCAAGTATTGCTCATTTCTGGACAGCTCAATGAAATCCAAAGGGATAACTTCAAATGGATAGGTCCCTTGGGGACACTGACCTCTTTTAGGTCTCATATTTCTTTGCATGTTGTATCTGCAACATGCTAGACAGCTCCTACATTTTTTTTAAGTAGGTATTTAGTTGAGTCCTGGTGATGTACCATACCCTGCCTCCCTCCTGTTGAGACATGGAACTCCCATGGCTCAACTTAGCCACCAGGGGGAACAAATCCCTTGAGAGCACTGTTTGCTTCGCACCACACAGACGCCTTCTGAAGTTACAGTAGCACATTCATTTAGCCAAATGTCTTTCTCTCTTTGCGGAGCATTGTTTTGCACGTCAATTCAAATTTGAGTTGGATGTCAACAGGGGTAGGGATCTCGTTGTCATCATCCTCTTCTTCTTGTTTCTCGCCAGCGTCCTGACTTCTCCTCAGATGGGGAACTAAGTGGTTCTCCCATTTCTGAGAATTGCATCCTGGCAGGTCGGAGGTTTGACTTAATGATTCTCTAGGGTCGGTTATCTCTATGTCCCTCAGATCCCCCCGCCGTCACCTTAGATTACTTGGTGTGGCAAAACCTCTTAAATTCTGTCTCCTACCTAATTTTCTTATTTCAACCCAAGTGGGTTATGGTTTTATTAAAGTAACAACACACGAGTTAATAACATAACGGTCCAGTGACAAAACGGTTAATCACATAACGGTCCTGGCCGTTCATGCTCGGTTGTCTCACACACAAAACTGTCCGTGCAGCAACTCTCCTGCAATGTAAAACAATAGTTCCTAGTGAACCTATATATCTAAACAATAATTTATTGTTACAAACCGTCGGACTGAAGGGAGCATTCCATCAAATAATGCCTTATCAACTGCTGTTAAGCTCTATTGTCCGCAAGTTCAAAAGGAATGCCAGAATGATGCCGGAAAACTGTCTCCAGATGAATCGTGTAGTCTTCAGGAGATTCTGAATCTTCTGTTTGGATGCTGCAATGCAAGTGCATGCTCCTCTACAGAGACAAAATAATGTGATTATTTAATTTTAACTCCAAATCTACCAAGCCAATTGCGAACTGGTCGGTATCCCGAAGTGGATCTGCAAGACCATCAGCAGCTTTTACCATTTCATCTATTTATTTATTTTTTTAGCCTTCTTTTTCCTCTTCCTGTTTACTCCTCTTTCTCATTCCAATTAATCGGAATGTATTTACAAAAGTCTTAAAACAATTGAAATGTTGCTTCACAATTTTGGAAACCTTAACATTGAACATAGACACTTCCCGTCATAAACATTAGACAAGAACCATTAAAAAACATTCCAATAGAAACCTCCCCTCGTTATTCTGTACTTTAAAGTCCCCGACCTTAAAGCCGGTCCCAGACCCAGTGGGTGTTGGCCTTACGCACTAACCCCAGGCTAGTATTTTTAAAAGTCCCTGACTTCAAAAAGTGCGTCCCAGACCCGCCGCCAACACCTGTTTCGCTAACCCCAGGTTAGTATACACAGAATTTAACTCGTATTTTACACAAAAATACTTCAATACCCCAGGTATTTAAGAGGAGGTCTCTTACCAGTCTCTCAGTGCCTTTCCTGGCTCGGGGACCCGTCACTGGACTCCGGACCAGCGCAGGATCAATCTCCTATTGGCCCCGTCCCTAAAATCGGAACGGCTGTCGACAGTTTTAGGTGGCCTGTTGATCCTACGCCGTTCCAACGTCACAGATCTTGAGGTCCCGGGTTTCGGCACCAAAATGTTGGGTCCCAAATCAACATTTACATAAATTCATAACGAGGAAAGACACAGACTGTTGGAAATTACTTTTAAATGCGCTCCTGCAGGAGGGGAAGCAAAGTCAGAGCTTCAGAGCAACGGGGGCTCTTGTGAATGCTGCTGATCAGTGCTTCAGTGGTTCCTCTTTGCATCGGCTTTTTATTGAGAATTTTGACAGGAAATGACCATTTAAAGACAGTCAACAGTGAATAGACAGACAATGGACAATTGGAAGAAAACAGGAACGGACGAGGAAACAGACATGTCTTTAGTTAAAGAGGAACTAATCTGGTATGCAGAAGCCTAGTTTTAAAAGGTTAATGGGTTAATGGGGCCCCTTCCGGACAAACCGGGAAGTCTTTAACAGATGTGTCCAGCTAACCTTTAGTTAACCTTACAATTCCCTCCTGTTGTTCTTTTGAAACTTCAACTAATATCCGTTAGGCCTAAGATATGAGCATAAACAAAATGAAACAGTTTACATTCCAGTGTCATCATAAACATCCTTGTCATCAGTTAGAGTTCGTAGGAGTTGTTGGTAAATAGACCTCAGAATACTGGACTAGGGAAGTCTGCAATGGACCTTTGGACCATTGCACGTAGACAGTAATAATCGGAATCATAATTTGAGTCATTATGTCAGTCCAGGGGTTGGAACACGACTTTGGCCAACTGACGTAATTCCGCTATAGCTTTGGTAACATTGCTTTCAGCACCGGTTTCATCAGGGATGAACGTACAGCAGTGTTCATAAATTACAACAGCAATGTAAGTAATGAGGAAATTGAGGAACAATCTCTCTGACTCCTCCCCAGCTCGTTGTAGCCAGTCAGTTTGGGCTAGTCATCTTCTTCAGGCCCGTGGCTGGTGAGTAGGCGTCAGGTGAGTTCTTCAGCGGACAAGGGTTTTGATACCGTCCGACTTCCGGCCTACTCAGGGTCTGGAAAGTTTCCTACTAGCTTTCACTGCAACTGGTGAACGCAGTAGATGGTTCAGCAGCCTTTACTGCTGCCGGTGTCCTGATTTGGACAACAAAAGGGCCGTCCTAACGGGGTGATGACCTTTCACCACTCGAATCAGGATCTGGTCCCCCAGTTTCAGCAGTTCCTGCGTAGGAGAGAGAGAGAAGAAACCAGCAGCTCACAAAAGGTTAATGGGTTAATGGGGCCCCTTCCGGACAAACCGGGAAGTCTTTAACAGATGTGTCCAGCTAACCTTTAGGTAACCTTACAGGACCGTCGTGGTGAAGGGGGAATTAGTTCCTAGTCTAGCGGGAATCTAACCCCCGGTGTGTTTCAGACGACAGCATGGCGGAGCGGGAATCTAACCACCGGTGTGTTTCAGACGACAGCATGGCGGAGCGGGAATCTAACCACCGGTGTGTTTCAGACGACAGCATGGCGGAGCGGGAGCCCGGCGAGGTGGTGGACAGTCTGGTGGGGAAGCAGGTGGAATACGCCAAGGAGGACGGAGGGAAACGCTCGGGGATGGTGATCCACCAGGTCAGTTCAATTCAATTCTATTTATTTATTCATTTTATGAACATGTACAGTTCCTGTAATAATATTAATAAACACATGTAATAATATTAATAAAGTGTAAATAACTGATGTCTCCACCAGGTGGAAGCCAAGCCCTCCGTCTACTTCATCAAGTTCGACGACGACTTCCACATCTACGTCTACGACCTGGTCAAGACCTCCTAGACCGGGACCAGAACCAGAACCACAGAGACTCTAGACCCGGAACCAGAACCACAGAGACTAGACCGGGAACCAGAACCACAGAGACTCTAGACCCGGAACCAGAACCACAGAGACTCTACACCTGGTCAAGACCTCCTGGACCGGGACCAGAACCACAGAGACTCTACACCTGGTCAAGACCTCCTGGACCAGGACCAGAACCACAGAGACTTAGCGAGACCCGCGGACCCCCAACTGAACCCCAAACCGCCAACCGGGTCGAAGAAAAGTGAGACGGGAGACTTTGTTTTTGTTTCAAGAGGCGCCTTAAAGCCAGAAAAGATCCAGAACCAGGATTTACTTCACTCTGCCAGACCCCCAAGCCCAGGTCCAGACCGGGTCCAGACCGGGTCCAGACCGGGTCCAGACCAGGTCCAGACCAGGAACTGTTTTAAGAACGCTTCAGACCAGAGTTCTTTAAAGAAGTCCTGCACCTGGAACTGCACCTACAGGTGCGACTGAGGGTCCAGGTGCAGGGGGGGGGGTGTCCGTTGTGGTCTCTCTGCAAAGACTCGGACCTGAGACCCCTGCAGACCGGCTAGGACCCCCCCAGGGTCGGTGATGGCGGCCGGACCGGACCCTGAGACCTCCGTCTCCCTGGTTACGGTCCACATGTGGGTCTCCCTGGATCCCAACAGGGTTCTGGTCGGGACTCTGGTCCGGACCCCTGGTCCTGGTTCTGGTCCAGACCTGGTCCGGACCTGGTCCTGGTTCTGGTCCAGACCTGGTCCGGGCCCCTGGTCCTGGTTCTGGTCCAGACCTGGTCCGGGCCCCTGGTCCTGGTTCTGGTCCAGACCTGGTCCGGGCCCCTGGTTCCCTAAAGCCGTCGTCTTTAACATGTTTATATTTGTGCCAAACAAACGGTTGACTTTGTTCCTGAACGTCTTCGTGTTTCGTTACGTTACGCCGGAGGAACCTGCTGCTTCAGCGTCACGTTACGCCGGAGGAACCTGCTGCTTCAGCGTCACGTTACGCCGGAGGAACCTGCTGCTTCAGCGTCACGTTACGCCGGAGGAACCTGCTGCTTCAGCGTCGTGCACCGGGTCCTCCGGTCGGACCTGCAGGTCCGGGGGGGTTGTGGACTCTGGTACTGTTGGACCCCCCAGGTGATTCCTGGAGTATTTCTGTCCTGAAGTTTGTCCATGTTGGTTTTCTATGACCTGCGACCCTACGACCCCTGACCCTAATGACCCCCCCACCAGAACCGCCCCCCCCCGACCCTAACGACCCCCCCAGACCCCGACCCGCCCTGCCCCCCCACCGGTGTCGTAGTTTAGTCCGTTTCCGTCTGAATGTCCAGCTGGTACCAACCCCCCCCCCGTTCTCCTGTGGTACCGGTTCTGGTCCACTTGGATCTTAGCTGAGCTGGTTCCGGTAACCCCCCCCCCCCCCAACAGAACCCCCCAATCTGGTTTTCTGGTCCTGAATTTCATCTTAGAGCCGACAATCTTTCATCTGTTGCTCCTGTAGCCGTTTCTACTAAAGTGTTAGCGCTGACGCCGCGCCGCCACTATAGCGCCGCCTCGTTAGCCGCCGCCGCTATAGCGCCGCCTTGTTAGCCGCCGCTATAGCGCCGTCTTGTTAGCCGCCGCTATAGCGTCGCCTTGTTAGCCGTGCGCTATAGCGCTGCCTCGTTAGCCGCCGCTATAGCACCGCCTTGTTAGCCGCCGCCGCTATAGCGCGTCATTTGCCGCCGCCACTATAGCGCCGCCTCATTAGCCGCCGCTATAGTGCGTCATTAGCCGCCGCCGCTATAGCGTCGCCTCATTAGCCGCCGCTATAGCGCGTCATTAGCCGCCGCCGCTATAGCGCCGCCTCGTTAGCCGCCGCTGCTATAGCGCGTCATTAACCGCCGCCTCGTTAGCCGCCGCCGCTATAGCGCCTCGTTAGCCGCCGCCTCGTTAGCCGCTGCGCCGCTCCACATCTCAGTGCCTGAAGGGACTCAACAACAACAACAATAACAAACAAAGGAAGATGAAAACGCTAAACTTTGATTTTGGACCCAAAGAGTTTTTAAAACCCAGAAGGTTCTGGTTCAATTCTGTCAGAACCAGAGGTTCCAGCACCCACCGGGTCGGGTGACATCATCACCCACCGTCTAGATTTTAGCAGGATCCCCCCGGCCAATCACAGGCCGGGGGGGATCCTGCTCTCTGATTGGCCGGGGCGGCGTGGCCTGCTCTCCTGCTCTCCTCTGATTGGCCGGGGGCGTGGCCTGTGATTGGCCGGGGCCTCCTCTCCTCTGATTGGCCGGGGGCGTGGCCTGTGATTGGCCGGGGCCTCCTCTCCTCTGATTGGCCGGGGGCGTGGCCTGTGATTGGCCGGGGCCTCCTCTCCTCTGATTCCCCGGGGGCGGGGCCTGATTCCCCGGGGGCGTGGCCTGCTCCTGCTCTCTGATTGGCCTCTGCATGCCTGTACAGTACGGTGTTGCATGTTTGTGACGTTAGTTTGCTGTTTCTGTCCGTCGTGGCTTCAGATCTTCAGTTTTTGGTCAGTTTTTGGTCCCAGGCCGGAGTTTTCACCCCGTTAGCCGCTAACCGTGGGGGGGTTTGTTCGTTTGTGCTGCAGATGTTGTACAGCTGTGAAAAACTCACTATTTACTAAAATAAATCATCTCTTTTTCACCCCAGTCTCTTGGTTTTTTATTCTGACTTCAGAAACTGTCGTGATCGAATTGATCACCCCGGGTTTTTTGATTGAGCTGGAAAAGGTAAATAAAGACACAAAACTGGAATACAATTAAAAATATTACCTTTGCAAAGGGAGATCAGCAGAGCAGGCTCTGCTGCTTCTTCTCAATCGTCCTGCTCAGATCTGTGTGATTAGTTCAGAAAAAGGGGAGGGGGATAGCCCAACTTTATGTCTGGGGGCCCTCCTTATCTGTGTCTGGTACGGGATGGTACTCTCAGTGAAAGAGTCAGAGGAATGCACATTATTTTTACATACAGAAAGATTTAGTTAACAGCACATGGAGTTTACATATTCAGTTTGATTTTAAATTATTCTTTATCTAACAAAACCCGTGATGAACATCTAAACTATCTAAATATAAAGGTTTTGAAGTGTCAAAGTCTGGACCTGAATCTGAGAAGCTGAAAAATCTACTTGTTTTACTCTCAGATTTTAACTTTACTCTTCTGATTCAACTGTTTTCATTCATTTAAAATCATTTCCATCTTTTAACTTTGTCACGTAAAAGTCAGCCAGTGCTTTATTTTGAAGGGTTCCGGCAGGAAGGGTGGTGACGTCAGCTGCCTTCACTTTTTCATGTGTTCATTTCAAATCCGCCGGCCCGAAGCCCCGCCCCCTCAGTCCAGAAGCCCCGCCCCCTCGGCCTGCTGCCAAATAGTGCTCCGAGGAAAGTGAACGGCGCGTCTTCCTGCCAAATAGTGCTCCCAGGAAAGTGAGCGGCGCGTCTTCCTGCCAAATAATGACCCGGATCAGCTAGTGACGTCAGAGCCGAGATGTTTCATTAAATTACCTTTTATTAAAATTGAGGCTGCGCAAGATGGCGGCCCGTACAGACGTGAAGGTACGTGGCTGAGTCGAGTTTTCAGTTTTCACCCCTTTTTATCTTATTTTTGAACAACTTTCAAGTCATGACTTTTTTGTAAGACCTTTTTATATCTCCCTGCTCCATTTGACTGAGGAAGTGCTTCACCAACGCTGCTTTTACACCGAAGTCCGTCGAGTTCATCAAAAAGCTAACGGCGGCGGCTAACATCAAATAAGCCGACGGACTAGACCGACGTCCTTCAATTCTGGGCTGCTGTCACCATGTTCCGGACGGAGCACGGGGTTAAACGCAAAGAAAAAGAGAAAATACTCCCCTCCAAGAATACGACGAAAGTTTCACCCAAAGGTATGATGGCAACTGCTAAGACCACTAGTGCTCCGGCTTGTTCTGCGACCGCTGCCGCCCACGCTCTAACCGAGCATGATTATACTGGCTCCAACACCTGCAGTCGCAGCCAGAGCCCGGAGCTGTCATCTTTTCCTGAGTCCGACCCTGATACTCCTTCCAAACCAGATGGGAAGAAGATGAAAGGCGACTTAACCCTTTCTGAGTTACAGAGAAATATTGCTGGCCTTATCAATGAGCGCTCCGATAATCTGGAGAGCATGATCAACAATAATACTGTCAGCATCGACGCTCTGAAAAAATCCATTGACTTTGTGTTCACGGAGGTCGAAACCCTGAAAACTGACATGAAAGCGGTGAAGTCCACATGTAAAAGTAACACCCAGAGGCTGTCGGAGGTTGAATTGAAAGTCAACGAGGCAGAAAGATACCAGCGAAGATGGAACCTAAGGCTCCACGGTATCCCCGAAGACAGACAAGAAAATATCAAAGCCAAAGTTGCCGACATTTGCTGTGCTGTTGTCGGGGAGACCCGGGCTAAGATTAAAGAAGATATTGACATCACACATCGTCTGGGTCGATATGACGACAAGCAAAGGAGACCGAGGACGACCATCATCCGCTTTGCCAACAGATCATCGCGTGACCTGGTGTGGAAAACGGCCAAAAACTGCAGCTTTCTCACAGAGAACAAGCTGAGATTCACGGAGGATCTTACTGCTACTGACAAAGCACTGCGAGAAAAACTTTGGCCCTTGATCGATGCTGCCAGAAAAGAAGGAAAGAAGGCACACTTTGCTGGGAATCGTGTGATAATAGAGGGGAAGGAGATACGCCCACCGGTGTCTCCACAAGAAATACATTCTGATTCTGCTCAGATGGACACGTCAAGACCTCCTTGATAGTCATCTTGCTGCTGTCTCCGTTTGAAGCTCATCCTGCTGCACCTACACCTGCACCTGCACTCTGCACCTGCTCGGATGGAGATCAGATCACATCAAGATTTTCCTGATGGATGTTTGTGCTCTTTCTATGCACACACACACTGTTCATGGTACAGTCTCGTTTACAGCACTAGTGCCTGGGAATATAAGGTTATATTTTTATATTTTTGTTATATTGTTCCTGGTTAGTCAGACCTATTGTTTATTAAGGGGTGGAAATTGTTCACTTTGATTACAACACTTCTTTCACTGTCTTTATCAGTCTTTTCTCTCAATGCCAGGGGATTAAGAGAGAATGTTAAGCGTAAAGCTTTATTTTTATTTGCAAAACAGCAGAAATCTGATTTTTGTTTTTTTCAGGAATCACATACGGTGGTTAATGATGCTTCTTTTTGGAAAACTCAGTGGGGAAATAACATATGGTTCTCGCATGGCTCAGAAAGATCAGCAGGGGTCGCTATCTTAAAGAATAACTTTGATGGTGCTATCTTGCACTCAGAAAGCGACCCTGATGGTCGATATGTAATACTAATACTGAACATTGACAGCAACATTCTCCTTCTTGCCAATTTATATGGGTATAACTCAAAACCTGAAAATGACTATTTGTTTGATGCCCTAGATTCTCGTTTTTTACACTGGTTATCAAAATACCCAAATGCTATTTTTCTTGTGGGTGGTGACTTCAACGTTGCTCTGAATGGTTCTATAGATAGGTGGCCTCCAAGTACAAACAATTCCTCAGCTTCTCGTCTGTTACTATTCATGCAAAAATTCCATTTGGTAGATATATGGAGGAAAAAAAATCCTAACGTTAAACTTTATACATGGAATAATAAGGCTTGCGCTTCAATGTCACGCATAGATTATTGGTTAGTTTCTGATTGTTTAGATGAGAATAACCTTTCTGTTAATATAATAACAACTCCTCTAACTGACCATAGAGCTGTGTCGTTATGTATCTCTGTTAAATCTAGCACAATTCACACATTTAGAGGCGCTTATTGGAAACTTAATAATTCTGTTTTGAAACACGATTCAGTAATTAAGAAGGTCCAAACATTGATAAACTTTTTCTGGAACAATGCTTTAAATGATAAATGCTTTTGCAGAAACTGGGAACTTTTTAAATTTGAGGTAGCTAAGTATTTAAGAGACTATGGGTCCTTATTATCCAAATCTAGAAAAATTGAGGAGACAAATGTAATTTCTAGAATAACTGCTCTCGCGCAAATTTTACCTGAAAATTTATCAGAAAATGACATACAGGATTTAATCTTACAGCAAAATAAATTAAATGAAATATACAGGATGAAAGCGGAGGGAGCTTTTGTGAGGTCAAGGAGGAAATGGTTGGAGGAAGGGGAACAAAATTCTGCATATTTCTTTCAATTAGAAAGATCTCGTGGTAAAAGCAATTCTATTCGAAAACTCACTATCAATGGAATTACTACTGACGACCCCAAAACAATTGCTAATTACTGTTCCACATTTTATAGAAATTTATATGAGTCACAGTATAGTGAAGCCGATGCTAACAACTTCTTTGGATATCTCACTGAAACAAAATTAATCAAGAATGACCAAAAAAAGCTCTGTGATAGCCCTATAACTCCAGACGAAGTCCTGTTTGCCATTAAACACCTAAAGCTTAATAAATCTCCCGGAGTCGACGGCTTAACTTCTGAGTTTTATATTTCTTTTGCAGAAAAATTAGCCCCCTTCCTCCATGGTGTGTTTATAGAAAGCATTAAAAATCAAACTCTCCCTCCCACTTTATCTCAAGGCCTTTTAACCCTAATTCCAAAACCTGGAAAAGACCCGCTTTGTATTGATAACTGGCGACCAATCTGCCTTCTTAACGGTGACTACAAAATCCTGGCTCAGATTTTTGCCAACAGAATAAAAACTGTGTTGGATTACATTATCGATGAAACCCAAATTGGGTTTATGAGACATAGACATATATCTAATAACATCAGGCTTGTTCTCGACCTTATTGACTACGCCGATCTTTGCAATGATGATAGTTTAATTTTGTTTCTAGATTTCCGCAAGGCGTTTGATACAATCGAACACAACTTTATATTTCAGGCCTTGGAAAATTTTGGTTTTGGCCCTTACTTTTGTGCCGCCATTAAGACCATGTATAATAACGCAAATTGTTCAATTAAACTGTATGCAGGCACCTCTCCCAGATTTGATTTAAAGCGCGGAGTCAGACAAGGTTGTCCGGTCTCGCCGTACTTGTTTCTGATTTGTGCTCAATTACTCTCTGATTACATTAAGATCAGCCCCTTGAAAGGTATCACAATAGCTGAAAACGATATTATTATTAGTCAGCTGGCTGACGATACCACCTTATTTTTAAAAGATGCTTCACAGGTTTCAGTAGCCATTAATTTAATTCAGATGTTTTCCAATGCCTCTGGGCTCTGTTTAAACGTTAATAAGTGTGAGCTGCTGGCCCTCAAAAATTGTGATGTTTCCTCTATCTCTAACATTCCTGTGAAAGATTCTGTCACTTACCTCGGTATTGTTATTAACAAAAATCAAGACACTAGATGCTCTTTGAACTTCAGCCCTACCATAAGAAAGATACAGAAAAAACTCAACTCTTGGCTACAAAGAGACTTATCCATTAGAGGAAGAATTCTACTAACCAAGGCAGAGGGCATATCCCGATTGACTTATGCAGCTTTATCTCTCGATGTGAATAAACAGACCTCTATCATTGATAACATACTTTATCATTTTGTGTGGAGAAACAGAATACACTACATTAGAAAATCAGTCTTAATGAACTCCTATGAACATGGTGGCCTGAACTTTCTTGATTTTTTCACCCTTAACAATACTTTCAAAATAAATTGGATTAAACAGTTCCTTAGAAACCCAACTTCCATCTGGAATTTTATTCCCAACTACTTATTCTCAAAACTTGGAGGCCTTAATTTTGTTTTACTTTGCAATTATAAACCTGAAAAAATCCCCTTAAAATTATCTAATTTCCATAAACAAATGCTCCTTTCCTGGTCTTTAATCTATAAACACAACTTCTCCCCCCACAGATACTACATTTGGAACAATAGAGACATATTATATAAACACAAATCATTGTTCTTGGAAAACTGGTTCGTCCATGGAATTTATCTGGTTAAGCAGCTCCTCAATCCAAACGGCACTTTAATGTCATACTCAGAACTCCTAGACAAGTATAGCATTCCTATACCACCAAAGGAATACGCTATAGTTTTTGATGCTATACCTTCTGGTGTCTTAATGCTTCTTAAGAATTCATCTGAACTGTCTTTACCTCCATTGGATCCTGCTGTTACTAGTGTTGGTCAGATATGTTTCTCCTCTAAAAAGAGCAATAACAACCCTGATATACGTGCCTTATTTCAAAGAGAAGTAGTCTCTGTTCCAAATGCAGTCTCTTACTGGAATAACTTAACTTCAGATCTGAACTGGAAGAAAATATGGTGTTTGCCCTCTAAATATCTGATCATCAACAAGGTTAAAGAGGTGACTCTGAAAATGATTCATCGTTTTTATCCTTGCAAAGTTTTTTTACAGAGATACAAAAAGGACATTGATGTGGTCTGCTCATTCTGTAAACTGTCTGCAGAAGATTTATGTCATTTATTTTGGTCTTGTCCCGTCTCGTGTATTTTTTGGCAAGATATCTGCTCATTAATTTCACATCATATTGACTCTGATTTCTCCCTCTCATATGACAATGTATTGTTTGGATTTATTTCTTACACCTCTAGCAAAGCAAATAAATACTACATCATCAATTTAATTCTGTTACTTGCAAAATTTCATATTCACAAATCAAAATTCTCTAATCACATACCATCTTTCCCGGCCTTTAAAAATGAATTCAAACAATACATTTCAACAATCCAATATTCTAAAAATAGTAAAGCCATCCGAACCTCTGAGTTATGCACTAGGTATAAAATATTTTTGAACTGATCTATAATTTCTGTCTGTGACTTCCCCTGGCATCAAGTATTTCTATGTATGTTTTGTTTGTTTTATAATGTTCTGTTGACAATTTGAAATAAAGAAGTAAAAAAAAAAAAAAAAAAAAAAAAAAAAAAAAAAAAATACCTTTTATTAAAATTCCTTTTACTATTAATGTCTGAATTCATTTGTAAGGTGGGTTTGGGTTTAGAAAAGGTGCCAACAAATAAAATGTATTATCATTATTTTTGTTATTATTATTATTATCATTAGTATTAGTATCATTATTATTAGTATCATAATTATTATTGTTAGTATTATTAGTAGTATTATTATTATTATTATTACCATTATTATCATTGTTAGTATTATTATTATTAGTAGTATCATTATCAACATTATTACTATTATGGTTATAATCATCATTATTATTAGTATCATTATTATTATGGTTATTACTATTATTACCATTATTGTCATTATTACTATTATTATTATCATTATTAGTATTATTATTAATACTATTATTATGGTTCTTATAATCTTTATTATTATGGTTGTTATTATTACTATTATCATGGTTATAATCATTATTATTAGTATTATGCTTATTAGTAGTAGTATTATCATTATTATTACCATTATCATTGTTATTATTAGTATAATTATTATCATTAGTATTATTATTAATACTATTATTATGGTTCTTATAATCATTATTATTATTATTAGTAGTATTATCAACATCATTAGTATTATTACTATTATTATGGTTATAATCAGTATCATTATTATGGTTATTATTAGTATTATTAATACTATTATTATGGTTCTTATAATCATTATTATTAGTATTATTATGGTTATAATCATTATTAGTATCATCATTATTATGGTTATTATTATTAGTATTATTATTATCATTGTTATTAGTATAATTATTATTATCATTAGTATTATTATTAATACTATTATTATGGTTCTTATAATCATTATTAGTATCATTATTATGGTTATTATTAGTAGTAGTATTATCATTATTACCATTATTATCATTGTTATTATTAGTATAATTATTGTTATTAGAATAATTATTATTATCATTAGTATTATTATTAATACTATTATTATGGTTCTTATAATCATTATTATTCTGGTTATTATTATTATTATTATTATTATCATCATTATCATTATTATTAATAAAGCTGTTACTAATAATTAAATTCAATTCAATTTCATTTATATAGCGTCTAATACAACAGAGTTGTCTCTAGACGCTTTCCAGAGACCCATACCCAGAACATGACCCCCGAGCAGTCACCACCTCATGACTCACTGCTAACACACAGACACATAGGAGCACATCTCACTCACCCCCACCCACCACATACACCAACACCACACACACCTGTACAGCACCACCACCACCCACCACATACACCAACACCACACACACCTGTACAGCACCACCACCACCCACCACATACACCAACACCACACACACCTGTACAGCACCACCCCCACCCACCACATACACCAACACCACACACACCTGTACAGCACCACCCCCACCCACCACATACACCAACACCACACACACCTGTACAGCACCACCACCACCACCCACCACATACTGCACCAACACCACACACACCTGTACAGCACCACCACCACCCACCACATACACCAACACCACACACACCTGTACAGCACCACCACCACCACCCACCACATACTGCACCAACACCACACACACCTGTACAGCACCACCACCACCCACCACATACACCAACACCACACACACCTGTACAGCACCACCACCACCCACCACATACACCAACACCACACACACCTGTACAGCACCACCACCACCCACCACATACACCAACACCACACACACCTGTACAGCACCACCCCCACCCACCACATACACCAACACCACACACACCTGTACAGCACCACCACCACCCACCACATACTGCACCAACACCACACACACCTGTACAGCACCACCACCACCCCTGTCACCAGAATCTCTGGACACCCACACTATAAAAACCATAATTTCACACAGAAAAACAAAGCACAGCAATGTTTTTAGATCCAGCTATGTTTTTAATGTTCCACTAAATCGTCATGATGAGCGTGCGTTCGGCACAGACATCAAGATGGCTGTGCTGAACGTGCGCTCTCTTTTAAACAAATCTTTTATTATAAATGACTTGATTTTAGACAGGAAACTGGACTGTATTCTCCTTACAGAGACATGGCTTGGCACAGATGCACCTGTTGTTCTCACTGAGGCCTCCCCACCAGATTTTAACTTTCTATTTTCCACCAGGGGGGACAGGAGAGGGGGCGGAACTGCATCAATAACAAAAATCACTATGTCATCCAATGCAGTTCCTTTTAACAGCTACACATCATTTGAATATCATGCTTTTGTTTTTAGCAACCCCCCAATTCTTTGCATAACAGTCTACAGACCCCCCCAGTACTCCACCTGTTTTATCAGCCAATTCTCTGAACTTTTATCAATTATTCACACCTCCTACAACAGGATCTTAATAACTGGTGATTTTAATCTGCACTTAGACAACATCTCAGACCCAGTATCCAGAGAATTTTTAAACCTTTTAAACTGTCTAGATTTTAAGCAACATGTCACACAGCCGACCCACAGCAGAGGGCGCACCCTGGACCTGGTCATAACCTACGGCCTGTCCCTGGGTGCGTGCTCTGTTGTGGACCTGGCTGTGTCTGACCATTTTTGCGTGTTTTTTAACATCACCAGTTTTAACCAGCGGGAGGCCCCGGTGAGAACGGTGAGGAAACGTAACCTAACTCCTGAAGTGGCTGCAAATTTTATCCAGATTTTACAGAACACTCCTGCAGAGATTTTACCAGCACCCTGTGATTTTATCGTTGACAATTTTAACAAAATACTCAAAACAACGCTGGACTCAGTGGCTCCGATTTTAACTAAAAGAATTAGCATAAAACCTACACCCCCATGGAGAACTGAGGAAATAAAGAAACTAAAAAGAAACTGCAGGAGTGCTGAAAGGAGATGGAGGAAATCAAAATTAACCATACACTATGAAATTTTATGCCAACTCCTTAAAAACTACAATAGTACTATTAAAAAAGCAAGAACTTCACATTTCAAAAACTTAATTTTAAATAACAAAAACAATTCCAAATTCCTATTCTCCACAATAGATTTTTTAACAAATGGAAACCCTGACAGATCCCATAAAACAGCAACAGACCATTACTTTGAGGATTTTGCAGACCACTTCAGGGGTAAAATTGATGACATTAGATCCAGTCTTTTATCTCAACAGATTTTAACTCTTAACACACCTGGATCAATGCTTTTACCTGAGGAAACACTGGAGAGTTTTGCCTTGGTTGATGCGGGGACACTTTGTAGAGTTTTCTCCAAGGTAAAGCCCACAACCTGCCTTTTAGACCCCATTCCCACACCGTTTTTTAAAACACTATGGGATCTTTGAGGAACAGCTCCTGTATTTGGTCAACTGTTCTCTTCAGACGGGTGTCTTCCCCACCGCCTTTAAAACGGCGGTGGTGAAGCCCCTTCTGAAGAAGAGTGGGTTGGACCCCAATGTTTTAATAACTACCGGCCTGTATCCAACTTACCGTTTTTAAGTAAAATTTTAGAAAAAACTTGTTTTTAACCAAGTGAATGAATTTTTAAACTCAACACACATTTTAGAGGCTCATCAGTCCGGTTTTAGGATGAACCACAGTACAGAGACAGCACTTTTAAAGATTTTAAATGACATCAGGTGTAATTTAGATAACCAAAAACTCACAGTCTTGGTTCTGCTGGATCTAACCGCCGCCTTCGATACAGTAGACCATCACATTTTATTAAACAGACTGAAGCACCTGGTCGGCCTCTCTGGTACTGTTCTTAAATGGTTCACGTCCTACCTCACTGATCGAAGTTTCTTCGTAAGTATGGATACATGTTCCTCAGGAATCTATAAGATAATGTGTGGGGTTCCCCAAGGGTCAATTTTAGGTCCAACTCTTTTTAATCTGTACATGCTGCCCCTTGGGGACGTCATCAGGAGACACGGCATCAGCTTCCATAGTTACGCTGACGATACGCAACTGTACATCGCCGTGTCTCCTGACGACACACAGCTGTACATCGCCGTGTCTCCTGATGACACTGGGCCAATTGATGCCCTTTTTAACTGGATTTTAGACATCAAGTCATGGATGGCAGCAAACTTCCTACAGCTCAACCAGGGCAAAACGGAGGTTTTACTCATCGGTCCTGAAGGCCAGAGAGAGAAACTTTTACCAAAGTTACAGGATTTTAAACCCTCAAAATCAGTTAAAAATCTGGGCGTGATTTTTGACTCTGAGCTCACTTTTATTCCACATATTAAAAACATAACAAAGATCGGTTTTTACCATCTTAAGAACATAGCCAGAGTCCGCCCGTTTCTCTCTCAGGCCAGCACGGAGGTGCTGATGCTTTTATCTCATGTCGTTTAGATTATTGTAACGCCCTGCTCTCTGGTCTTCCTAAAAAGAACATGTACAATCTACAATTACTACAGAACTCAGCCGCACGCGTGCTGACGAGGACCAGAGGGCGGGAGCACATTACACCTGTTTTAAAATCGCTGCATTGGCTCCCCGTCCGCTTCAGGGTTGATTTTAAGGTTCTTTTACTGGTTTTTAAGTGTCTTAATGGTCTTGGGCCTTCTTATTTGTCTGCACTACTTTTACCCTATCGACCCTCGCGGACCCTGAGGTCCTCCGGTGCCTTTTAACCATACCAAAAGTTAGAACCAGGACACACGGGGAGGCGGCATTCAGTTTTTATGGTCCCCGATTGTGGAACAGCCTCCCGGAGAACCTCAGGGGAACCTCAGGAGAACATCAGGAACCTCAGGAGAACCTCAGGAACCTCAGGAACCTCAGGGCCGCAGAGACTGTTGATGTTTTTAAAAAGAGGCTCAAGACCCATCTCTTTAATAAGGCTTTTAACTGACTCATTTAACTCTTTTACATTTCTTATGCTCACCCTTATTTTTATTGGATCTTACTGCTCTGTTTTATATTTAGTTTATCCGGGGGCATTAATACATTTTATGTTTATGTTTTATGAAAAGCACTTTGTGTTGCATTTTTTGTATGAAAGGTGCTTTATAAATAAAGTTTGATTTGATTTGATTACATAAACAATGGCAGGTAAAAACTCCCCTAGTGGGAGAAAAACCTTAAGCCAAACAGTGGCAAGGAAAAACTCCCCTTTAGGAGGGAAGAAACCTTGAGCAGGACCAGGCTCATCAGGGGGGACCCTCCTGCCGAGGGCCAGACTGGTGGGTCAGGGACGGCAACAGCACAGCAGGCAGGTGGAAGCAGCAACGGGATGACCGGGGGTGGGGACCGCAGGCCAGCACACAGCTCCCGAAGCTCCGGCCCAATCAGCAAGTCCCAGGTTGGGGTGCAGGGTCAGGGAAAGACTTGTGCTCCGTAATGCAAGCTACAAGCCACCCACGGCCACCTGCAGGACAAAAGAGAGAAAAGGGAGGAGAAGGGGGGGCCAGCAACGGGATTACCAGGGGTGGGGACCGCAGGCCAGCACGCAGCTCCCGAAGCTCCGGCCCAATCATCAAGTCCCAGGTTGGGGTGCAGGGTCAGGGAAAGACTTGTGCTCCGTAATGCAAGCTACAAGCCACCCACGACCACCTGCAGGTTCCGGTGTCCGGCAAAGGATGCTGCAACATGGACAAAAGAGAGAAAAGGGAGGAGAAGGGGGGGCCAGCACAAGAAACTACAGGAGCGACTCTGACAATAATGGCCACCAGGGGGCGCTGCTGCTCCAGACAGTCGGCTGACAGGTATGGCGTCACATTTGTAGGTTTAAACTTCCCATAAAATAAAAACGTATAAACCGCGGTCGTTTTTAAACTTATAGTTTTAATTGATCACCAATAAATTATCGCTGTGGGATTAAAGGTGCGTTTGTTCTGTTGACTGGATGAGTTTGTGAGCCAGTGGAACAATCACCGCTTGAGGACGATGGCATCCCCTTAGACGGCTCGGATGCGGCCTAAGGGTGGCGACCAGCCTCACCAACGAGATCGATGTGACACATGTTGTCGGACACCTGAATGAATTGTTGCATTTGCAGAGGAGGTCCTGGTTTTCCATTTCAGGGTGGGAAACTGCACTGTTCAACCTCTCTGCCCCTGAACTGACTATTCTTTTGGGTTTGTGTGTTTTTCTGTGTTTTATTGTGCCATGGGTGAAGAAACTAGTAACTTCTGCCATTCCCACCGCACCTCGACGGTTTGCCCAGGAGATGGACCACAATGATGAGTGGGTTCCTCCTTCCATGGAGGATCCAGAGCTACTTTAATTTATATTCTGCATTAATCCTTCCTCAGGTTGATGATGTTTTTTTTTCATTTATGCTGTTTTGAACTGATTATGAGCTGTTATGTCCTGTTGACAGGTTGTGAGGGAATCAAGCATTAGCCCCGTGGTACGGTGGGTTAAAACATGGAGGGTTTTGCCAGGACATGTGGAGAATTTTTTCTTTTTTATTATTATTATTTTACATTTTATCACATTTGATCCTTAACTGCTTACTCACACAGTGCCTTTGATTTTTTCTCTTCTCCTTTTCCCTTCATGGACTATTGTGCTGAATGTGATTTGTTTTGGTATTGTTTGAAGTAGATTAGTTTATATTCCATGTTGGGTTTTTCCTGTTAGATTTGCAGCTTCTCCATCCATAGCAGGCACGGCGCCGCCGGCCTCGTCAGCCATAAGAACCACAGGAAGGAACGTTGTTTTATTTAAACCTCTTCATAGCACCGTAAAACACTTCAGTAGCCATGGCATGTCGTGAAAAAGTGAAAAGATAAAAGATCCCGCCGCTCCTCTACATCATTCCCGTAAAACAAAGTGAATTAACGTAAAGTGTCGCAACATATAAAAAGAGTCACGACAGTAATAACATCCCCAGGAGGCTGGCCGTATTAATTACAATATAATCTGATACAAAAACAAACAGGTCGTAAACCATGTAATAAGGGAGCAAATCAGAAATGCATGAGATCATAAACTTAATAATAATAATAATAATAATAATAATAATAACTATAAATAATATGATTGCTGAGAGCACAACTTAACACCCTCCCTTGCTCTCATCATCTCAAACCAAATACCGGGACCACACTTTTAAATTCCAAAGAACCACCTGTTGAACTGAACAGTGTTAATCTTTGCTACAGGTTTTGTGAATATGTCTGCGATCATGTTCTCTGATGGACAGTAGACAAAGTCTATCTTTCCCTCAGTGAGTGCTTCACGGATGAAGTGATATTTCACATCAATGTGTTTGGATCTCTGTCTGTTCACTGGGTTTTTACTCAGTGCGATGGGCCCCTGATTGTCTCCATAGATTCTTGTACAACTGTATTCTCTATTATCCATGCCATTTAACAGTTGTGTTAAATACATGCTTTCCTGGGTAGTGGTTGCTAGAGCAATATACTCAGCTTCACAAGTGGAAAGAGCCACTGTAGTTGTTTCTTTGACTTCCAGGAAATGGCTGGGCCTTGTTTCAGCTGTTCCGTTTAAAGAACAGGGTTCTCAAACTTTTCCACTTCCGGACCCTAAACTTTAATATTAGTTTTGGTCTCAGATTTATAGTTAAGTAAAATAAAAAAAAGTTAAAACCAAACCTATGCCCTTGTTTTGTAGAATGTATTTCTTGTATTTTAATTACAAAATACGTAATTATAATTAATTACATTTTTCAGACCAGTATTCTTTATTTATAATTAATAACATTTTTTGAGCAAGTATTCGTATTTTGTAGTTAACTAGATTATGATGTATTTATGCCCATTTCTGCTTCAAAAACGCTGGCCTGAAATAAAACTCAACAGAATCGGTCAGAGTTTAGAAAGAAATAAAAATAAATCTTAAAAAAAGGGCTAGATAGACAGGAATTGATAAGGACCATAAGAAATCCAGGGTCATTTTGTTCAAAGTTTGCTGGATTCACAAGAAGCCGTTGCAATCAAGCTGTGATTATGGATGTGCAATGTTTTATATGTTTTATATGAACTCTGTTAGCGTTAGCGTTAGCGTTAGGGCCGTTGCAGAGTTTGGTCAACAGATGGCGCTGGTACTTTATTTCTTCACAGGGGGTTTAGATTGAAGACGTTTGTCCTTATAGTAGTTTATTAGTTATTATTATATAGTTTACCTTATAGTCCGTGTTCCAGACCAGAAATCAGCTCAAGGTGACCAAACTTACTGATGATTGTTGAAAAGATCCAGGTCTGTAGATGATATTCTGGTCTGATAACCTTCCTGAGTGGCAGCTGGTCCAGGACCAGGACCACGTCTATAGATGATATTCTGGTATTAAAACCTTCCTGGATCAGAGTGATCAGAGTGATCAGAGTGATCAGAGTGATCAGAGTGATCAGAGTGATCAGAGTGATCAGATTGATCAGATTGATCAGAGTGATCAGATTGATCAGAGTGATCAGAGTGATCAGATTGATCATAGTGATCAGATTGATCAGATTGATCAGAGTGATCAGATTGATCAGATTGATCAGAGTGATCAGAGTGATCAGATTGATCAGAGTGATCAGAGTGATCAGATTGATCAGAGTGATCAGAGTGATCAGATTGATCAGATTGATCAGATTGATCAGATTGATCAGAGTGATCAGAGTGATCAGATTGATCAGATTGATCAGAGTGATCAGAGTGATCAGATTGATCAGATTGATCAGAGTGATCAGATTGATCAGATTGATCAGATTGATCAGATTGATCAGAGTGATCAGAGTGATCAGATTGATCAGATTGATCAGAGTGATCATCAGATTGATCAGAATTATCAGCTCATGAAGTTCCAGCCCCTTCAGGTTCATTGATGATTCTAAATTGGGTGTTTTATACATTTATAAAGTTTTATACATTTCCTGAATCCTTATGGTCCTGTGAGTATTCACGTTTTTGTATTTTGTTTGTATTTTTTGTATTTTGTGTCTCTAATGTTGTTTCTAAAACTAAGCTGGTTCTTTATCTCATTGTGGTGTTTTTAATGTCGTGTATTTGCAGATAAAGACCAGTTTGTGACATTAGTGGCTGTTATAGTTTAATAGGAGCTCTTATAGTTTAACAATGACCTGTAACAAAGTAACCTACATAATGTAAAAGGTTTTATAATCCCAGAATCAGTCAGGAGACTTCTGTGTGTTTTCATTCAACCGCTTTACTTCTGGCTTCCTTTGGTCAACCTTCCTCCAACATGGAACACCAGCGCCGCCTAGCGGCCACATTTACTACCTGAACATCAGTACAGACAATATACAACATGCACCAGAGAGCAATAAGAATAATAACTCGAAAATTTCTGGAAATTTTGATATGGGCATGCCCTACCGCCCATTCGTCCCCTCTTGCTGCTTTTGTTTGGGGCTGTAGTGGTTGTGTTCGGGGGGGTTCTATGTCAGTTTGAGGTGTTTACGCTTGTATTGCATTCATTCCTGTGCTCCCCATAGTTATTAATGGCGTGCGCTTTTTTTTGCGTCTAGCATCCCCACGGTAATGCTTATGACTGAGAAAAGTAATGCCCATCCAGGCACGATGGAGACGCATCTAACGATGTATGCCATGCATGGGTGCATGTTGCGGTTCAGGCCGTATTAACGGACGAAAAAAGAGTGCGGAATAATGAGAAAAGGGAAACCTTTTCTGTATACCATTCATTTTCATGTTTTTCCTCATTTCTTTGGGCGTGTTTTTTTTTGGGGGGGATTTTTTTTTCCACACCAGAGCGGGGTCATGCTGTTCACCCGCTGGTGCACAGTGGGACTTTTGCAACTTTAGCTTGTTAGCAAAATGCTAGCAACATTGCCCTTTGGGCCATTCTGGACGATTGCAATATGGTCATGCCACTACTTGGCATGCCCATAATAATGTAGGATATCAGGAACACACAAATGCTCTGGTTTTAAAATCACACACACTGAAATTCTGGGATTTGGTTGAGTTTAAAACCACTCAAATTTTGTATAAAGCACGAAATAATTTACTTCCTGGTAATATACACAAAATGTTTATTGATAGAGAAGGAGGAAATGAGCTGAGAGGGAGAGGGAATTTTAAACATTCTACTCTGAAAAGCATGAGTGTTTCTGTCCATGGGTAAAGTGTGGAATAAATTACCTGACGACATCAGAGAAAGGGAAATATTGCGCAATTCAAAAAAGAATTTAAAAACAATACTCTGGATATTTATAGACATGATGGTATATAATCATGATTTAGGGGAAATTGAACTGAATCTCTGGTATTGTAATGAAATGTCAGGAGGGTCTCTGTGCCTGCCGGTGTGGATGCTGCGGGGAGGAGTTCCATTACCTGATTGTGAATCACTTGCACCTGTGTCAGCTAGGAGAGGAATAAAAGAGGTCTGTGAATGACTGGACGGGGAGTGGGGAATACTTCAGTTTCTGTTCGAAGCTGCGGCACCGGGCTGGGAGGGTGCGGATCGCAGCTTTTATTGTTGCCGGCCGCGAAGACAGCTGGATAGGGGAGAGAGCCTTTTCTGAGTGAGGAGGGGAGGCTGGACGCCTCCTTTAGATAGCGAGGGACCGGGTGTAGTAGGTGCCCATGCCTTCTCCTTACTGAGGCTTCCCTGCCACAAACTGCTGCCGGTTGTCACTAACCCGGCTGCAGTGAGTTTGGTCTGTGACGCTTCACGGGCAACTCTATGCTGACACCCCGTGGGGGGGTGTCGTCGCCAGACCGGGCGAGATAAGTTAAACTCAAATACCGTATACATTGTCCGTTATTTGTTGTGTCCTTCATATTTTTTCCTTTCATGTCTATGTATTTGAGTGATTTGATGCCCGTTCATTTCCCTATATGAACTGGAGCATAATGTTTTAACGCATATTCCAGGGTAATTGATCCTTTGACAGGGGCTCATTCAGAGGCGACGCTGAAGGCCCCCGGGCCCCCTGCCTCCCCCTAGTGGTGTGGAGTGGTTCTGACCTGCTTATAGTTTGGAGTGGTCCCTGTGGTTTGCTGTGCAGTTTTAGCACTGAGTTTTATTAGTTTGCTGTGTCAGCTATTGGGTTTTACAGTGTGCAGTGACTCTTTTACCGTGTGCCGGCCTAGTCTGGGTTTGTGGACTTGCATTTCGTGTGGCAGGGTTGTAGGGTGGCCATTGGTGTGCCATAGCTGTTAGCCTCTAGTTCTCAGCCTGTTGCAGGGGTCATATTGCCATTTTTAAACAAAGCTATATTTTCTAATAAAGATTATTTTGTATCCTATCCCTGTGTATTTGTGTGGTTGATAAACATCCTCTTGCCTCTCATACCGGACCATACCGGTTTAATAAAGGTGGTGGCAGCTTTATATTATCAGTGAAAATATATATAATCTAAATAAACGAATAATTATTACACAGCTGCCAGAGTGGGGGGGTTTGACCTCCAGGTGTTGGTAGACAGTGGAGCTGATCGATCAGTAATCCCCAAGAAGCTGTGGATGTCAATTACCAGGGGGGGATGTGAGCTGACTGAGTACCCGGGGAATGTATCGGCTGCTAACGGGGGGGGCATGTGCATATCAGGAGTGTGGCAGTCAGTTTGCCAGTTCGACTCCCTAGCACTAGTAGCAGAGTTCCTCATTGCTGATATTCCCTCCTCTGATATCCTGCTGGGCTTTGATTTTTTGTCCAAGTATGGGGCGGTGATTGACTACAAGGAAAGGGTTTTTCGGGTGATGGGGAAAACCTTACCTTTGTTGTTCCAAGATGATTTTGCAAAACCACGTACTGTCGTGATAAAATCCGACACCGCAGTTCCACCCCGAAGTGAAGCTTTACTCCCTGGCGTGGTCACAAGCCCACTTGGTGAGTGTGTGGAAGGTATATTGGAACCCTCAACATCATTGTCTGATCACTGTAGTGTTATGGTGGCTCGGGTAATTTGCCAAGTTGAACAAGGTGTTGTCCCAATTCGTGTGATTAATGTCACTGATGAGCAGCTAGTGTTACGGAAGGGCATGAGAGTCGGTACCCTGCATACAGATATTGAGGTGGGAGGAGGCTTGGGGGAGGCTGAAGGGATTAATAGGAGGGAAGACTTCATGCCTTCCTGGACAGTAGATTCCCTGGTGAAACAGTTGGGGCTAGACCGGAAGGGGTTGGGGACTTCAGAGCAGCAAGCTATCTGTGATCTGTTGTACAAACATTTGCCAGTCTTTAGTACAGGAGATACAGATCTAGGGAGGACCCCCCTTGCGAGACATAAGATTGATACTGGCACTGCGAATCCTGTTAAATTACATCCACGTCGTGTTCCCCTCCATTTACAGGAGGAGTGTGCAGAACACATAAAACAGATGCAGGCAAGTGGTATCATTCAGCCATCATGTAGCCCTTGGGCCGCCCCGGTGGTCCTTGTGAGAAAGCGGGATGGGAGCCTGCGTTTCTGCGTTGACTATCGTAAGCTTAATGATCTCACCAGGAAGGATGCTTATCCCCTCCCCAGAATTGACGATGCTCTCGACAGCTTACATAAAGCTTGTTGGTTTTCAACGCTTGACCTCGCCAGTGGGTATTGGCAGGTTGAAATCGATCCTAAAGACAAGCATAAGTCAGCATTTGTAACGCGGCAGGGACTGTTTGAATTCAATGTGCTGAGTTTTGGCCTGTGCAATGCACCAAGCACTTTTCAGAGGCTCATGGATGTAGTTTTGGCCGACTTGCAGTGGACCACGTGCTTGGTCTACCTCGATGACATCATTGTGTTTGGTCGCACATTCCGGGAGCATTTGTTACGCTTAGATGAAGTGTTGTGTAAGCTGCGCCAGGCCAACCTTAAAGTGAAACCCTCCAAGTGTAACTTGTTTGCGACTCAAGTGCAATACCTTGGCCATATCATTTCAGCAGAAGGGGTGAGTGCAGATCCAGCCAAAATACAGGTGGTGAAAGAGTGGCCTGTGCCTAAAAACCAAACGGAGGTAAGAAGCTTTGTAGGGCTAGCTTCATATTACAGACGTTTCATGAAGGGGTTCGCAGAGATAGCCCGCCCCCTGCACCAGCTGACTGAGAAGGGCAGACGTTTTAAGTGGTCAGAAGTCTGTCAGAATGCGTTTGAACAGCTGAAGACCAGTTTAATTTCTGCCCCAGTGCTTGCCTATCCAGACCCTGCAAAACCTTTTATTTTGGATACAGATGCCAGTGACGCAGGCATTGGTGCAGTTCTGTCGCAGGAGAGTAATGGTGTCGAGCATGTGGTAGCATACGCAAGTAGAGCTTTGACGAAGCAAGAAAGGAAGTACGCCACCACTAAAAAGGAGCTGTTAAGTATGGTGACTTTTATGAAGTACTTCAAGCATTATTTGCTGGGGAAAGAGTTTATACTGCGTACTGACCATAACTCACTCAGGTGGCTGCATAACTTTCAGGGCTTGGAGGGACAGTTGGCTAGGTGGGTGGAGCAGTTGGCCAGTTTCCAATATAAGATCATACACAGGCCAGGGAAAGCACATGCTAATGCAGATGCCCTCTCTAGGCTGCCTGCATTTGGAAGCTCAGGCCCAGAGTCTAGTCAGACTGAAGCTGCGGGACAGCCCCTCCCAGGTCCAAGTGTGTGTGCTGTGCAGGAGGGGAGGCCCAGAATACAGGCCAGTCAGGAATGTGTCGAAGATGAAATGGTGAAGGCCCAGAATGAGGACACAGAATTACAGCAGTTGATCTATAACAAAAAAAGGGGGCTGGACCTTCCTGAAGATCCAGCGCTACAAAAATACGCTACTGTGTGGTCGCAATTGCAGATGAGAGATTCACGGTTGGTGAGGGTGCCTCCTGCAAATTCAGATGCTGCATCTCAGGTGCAGGTTGTCCTCCCCCAGGCTTTGATCCCCAAAGTTTTGGCGCAGTTGCATGATTCCCCCACTGGTGGCCACTTAGGGGTACAGAAGCTGCAGGGGAAGGTGAAGGATCGCTTCTATTGGTTGGGGTGGTTCGGGGATGTGAAGCTGTGGTGTAGGCAATGTGTAGATTGCGCCTCCCGGAAGGTTCAGGGTCGTCCCCCTTGTGCTCCCCTTCAGACATCAGGTGTCTCCCGACCACATGAGAGAGTAGCGCTCGACATTCTAGGCCCTCTGCCAGAGACAGCCAGTAAAAATAAGTATATTGTGGTTATAGGGGACTACTTCTCCAAGTGGACAGAAGCATTTCCTCTGCCAAACCAGGAGGCTAAGACTATCGCCAAGGTGTTAGTGGAAGAATGGGTTTGTAGATTTGGGGCTCCACGTAGCATCCATTCAGACCAGGGGCGGAATTTTGAGTCAACTCTGTTTAGAGAAATGTGTCAGCTCCTAAATATCCACAAAACAAGGACTTCCCCATACCACCCACAGTCAGATGGTCTCATTGAACGATTTAATCGCACATTGCTGTCTATGTTATCACTGTTTGTCGAGGAGAATCAGTCTAACTGGGACATTCTTATACCGTACGTAATGATGGCATATCGCAGCAGTGTGCATGCCAGTATAGGTTTCACCCCCTATAAGGTGTTGTTCGGACGAGAGATGGTTCTCCCAGTGGACATAATGCTTGATGTGGGGGCTGGAGAGGGGTTCCCTTCAGTTAGCGAGTATGTTGGCAAATTAGTGGAGACATTATCCACTGTAGTGGAGGCAGTGAAGAAGCATCAGGCCAAAGCTTCTAGCCAACAAAAGACCAATTTTGATGTCAGAGTGAACTTTCAGTATTACTCTGACGGGGAACTTGTGTGGGTTCTAAACAAAGCAAGGAAGAGAGGATTGTGCCCCAAGCTTCAGAGACGGTTTAAAGGCCCTTACAAAATAATAGAGAGGGTCACAGAAGTGTTGTACCGAGTGGCACCAGTAGGGGGAGGGCCAGAGACTGTAGTACATTTTAACCGTCTTAAACCTTATCTGGCTTCCTCTGTAGGGCTGCCATCAACCCAGGATGATGGGGAATCAGGCCCGGTTCAGATGGAGAGTGGTCTGGCGGAAGGGAGTCCTGCTGATGCTCGCCTGCAGCGGCCGCCATCATCGCCTGATCCTGCTGGGAGGGGTCCTTCTGACGCTCGCCTGCAGCGGCCATCATCACCACCTGATTCTGCAAAGAGGGGCCCTGCTGATGTTCGTCAGTGGTGGCTATTGCCATCTGATTGTGCGACACCTGCTGCACCACGGGATGCCAGTGTGACCCCGGAGGAACAGTGCAGTCAGCACTTGCTCCCGCCAGAGGGGGGGAGCTGTTCGCCTGGATGCGCACGGGGGGACGCCCGGTGCGTGAACGGAAGGCACCTGGGTGGTTAAAAGACTACGATGTGGCGTGTTAACTCGAGGGCGAGTTCTCTCCGTTAGGGGAGGGAGGAGTGTAATGAAATGTCAGGAGGGTCTCTGTGCCTGCCGGTGTGGATGCTGCGGGGAGGAGTTCCATTACCTGATTGTGAATCACTTGCACCTGTGTCAGCTAGGAGAGGAATAAAAGAGGTCTGTGAATGACTGGACGGGGAGTGGGGAATACTTCAGTTTCTGTCCGAAGCTGCGGCACCGGGCTGGGAGGGTGCGGATCGCAGCTTTTATTGTTGCCGGCCGCGAAGACAGCTGGATAGGGGAGAGAGCCTTTTCTGAGTGAGGAGGGGAGGCTGGACGCCTCCTTTAGATAGCGAGGGACCGGGTGTAGTAGGTGCCCATGCCTTCTCCTTACTGAGGCTTCCCTGCCACAAACTGCTGCCGGTTGTCACTAACCCGGCTGCAGTGAGTTTGGTCTGTGACGCTTCACGGGCAACTCTATGCTGACACCCCGTGGGGGGGTGTCGTCGCCAGACCGGGCGAGATAAGTCAAACTCAAATACTGTATACGTTGTCCGTTATTTGTTGTGTCCTTCATATTTTTTCCTTTCATGTCTATGTATTTGAGTGATTTGATGCCCGTTCATTTCCCTATATGAACTGGAGCATAATGTTTTAACGCATATTCCAGGGTAATTGATCCTTTGACAGGGGCTCATTCAGAGGCGACGCTGAAGGCCCCCGGGCCCCCTGCCTCCCCCTAGTGGTGTGGAGTGGTTCTGACCTGCTTATAGTTTGGAGTGGTCCCTGTGGTTTGCTGTGCAGTTTTAGCACTGAGTTTTATTAGTTTGCTGTGTCAGCTATTGGGTTTTACAGTGTGCAGTGACTCTTTTACCGTGTGCCGGCCTAGTCTGGGTTTGTGGACTTGCATTTCGTGTGGCAGGGTTGTAGGGTGGCCATTGGTGTGCCATAGCTGTTAGCCTCTAGTTCTCAGCCTGTTGCAGGGGTCATATTGCCATTTTTAAACAAAGCTATATTTTCTAATAAAGATTATTTTGTATCCTATCCCTGTGTATTTGTGTGGTTGATAAACATCCTCTTGCCTCTCATACCGGACCATACCGGTTTAATAAAGGTGGTGGCAGCTTTATATTATCAGTGAAAATATATTTAATCTAAATAAACGAATAATTATTACAGTATTATGTTTGGTATTAGCTGTGTATTTATATGTATAGGTGGTAGGAATGTGTGTACGTGTATTTATATGTATTTATATGTATAGGTGGTAGGAATGTGTGTATGTGTATTTATATGTATTTATATGTATTTATATGTATTTATATGTATAGGTGGAAGGTTTGTGTGTGTGAGTATATATATATATATATATATATATATATATATATATATATATATGTTACTGTACATGTTTGTGTGTACGTGTGAACATCTATGTGTGTATGAGTTTGTTACTGTTTATGGTGTAGATGCATGAATGTATCAATGTGTGTGTGTATTTATATGTATTTATATGTATAGGTGGAAGGTTTGTGTGTACGTGTATTTATGTGTATTTATAGGTATTTATATGTATTTATATGTATAGGTGGTAGGTTTGTGTGTACGTGTGTATATATATATATATGTATATGTGTATGAGTTTGTTACTGTTTATGGTGTAGAATAGATGCAGGAATGTATCGATGTGTAATATAAATTGTAAATTATAGCTACTGTTGAAAATGAGATGAAACTTGTAAAGAAATGGTTTGATGTAAATAAGTTATCTTTAAATATAAGTAAAACAAAGTTTATGATTTTTGGGAACTGCAAAATAGATACGGTAGTTAAATTGAGAATAATTTTTTAGGTGTCATCATGGAGCATAAATTAAATTGGAAGATGCATATTAATCATATTAATCATGTCAAATCTAAACTAGCTACATCGATAGCCATATTATATATTACATATTATACAAGGTAAAAGATATGTTGAACCAGCGTGCTTTATATATCTTGTATTGCACTATGTTTATTCCCTACATTACATACTGGAGTGCATATTTGACCCAAACTAAACCCATCTTTATTCTTCAAAAAAGAGCGGTAAGGATTATCACAAAATCTAGTTATAGAGAACCATCAAATGAATTATTTATTAAATTAAGGGCATTTAAATTCATGGATTTAGTGGAATACAAAATAGCATTGATAATGTACAAAATGTTCAACAGATTGATACCTGGTAAAATTGTAAGCATGTTTAAAATAAGGATAAGTAGATATATATAATATATATAATAATATAATATGAGCTTCGAGGGAAACGTATGATTGAAAAACCAAAGTCTAGGACTAAAATTAAAGATCAATGTATTACTGTAAATATTACTGTCAGGGCTGTAAATATATGGAAATTAAAGATCAATGTATTACTGTAAATATTACTGTAAAGTGTAAATATATGGAAATTAAAGATCAATGTTTTACTGTAAATATTACTGTAAGGGCTGTAAATATATGGAAATTAAAGATCAATGTTTTACTGTAAATATTACTGTAAGGGCTGTAAATATATGGAAATTAAAGATCAATGTTTTACTGTAAATATTACTGTCAGGGCTGTAAATATATGGAAATTAAAGATCAATGTATTACTGTAAAAATTACTGTAAGGGGAGTAAATATATGGAATGCACTTGATGAAAAATTGAAGATGTGCCAGTCGATTCATTTATTCAAACGTTTGTTTAAGTTTAATGTGTAAAATATGAGGATCCAGTAGATGAAACTATTACTGAATTATGTTGGGGATTGTGTAAACAATAGGATTTATTTTATGATGTTTTGTTTGTTTGATCTGAATAAGTTGATCATGTGAGAAGGGTCGGCGTAAATAAGGAATAACTTCAGCCTATTCCTTTAGTTTAGTCTCTTTATTATGTGAACTAATGCTTTCTGTTGGTGTCTACATTCTGAATGACCTGACCCAAATAAATATATTTTCATTCATTCATTCATTCATTCATTCATTCATTCATTCATTCATTCATTCATTCATTCATTCATTCATTCATTCATTCATTCATTCATTCATATTGCGTATTGTATATATACGGATGCTATATATGATATGATTTGATGGTATAAAGGTTAGGGCATTAGCTCGTTAGCTTCAGCGCTAACCCTTTCAGACAGACTTATAAACCCTTTTTTTTTTGTTTTGTTGGAAGGATTTTTTTTTTATTTTTTTGCTGAAATAAACAAACTCAAACTCAAACAAATGATATAGTATTGGTATATTATACATTTCCTGAATCCTGATGGTCCTGTGAGTTTTCCAGTTTCTGTATTTTGTGTCTGTTGTTCCTCGACGACACAGGGATAAAAGATAGTTTATCATTTAGGTGAAAATGGTGTAAAAATGTGTGTTTCTAGTTTAAAGAGCTGCAGTTTCCTCTATGTTGGTCAGAAAGATTCACATCTTAGCTTGAATGAAAGATTAAAATGATACCAAAGACAATCTAGTGAAACATTAACAGATTTCCTGAACATGAGTCTAAACCAGGAAATGCAGCAGCTGAAATGTCATTTTCTGAAGGATTTTAACTTCATGAGCTGATAATTCTGATAACTCTGATCCAGCTGCCGCTCAGGAAGGTTTTATACCAGAATATCATCTATAGTCATGGATCTGGTCCTGGTCCTGGTCCAGGTCCAGCTGCCACTCAGGAAGGTTTTATACCAGAATATCATCTACAGACGTGGATATTTAAAATAATCACAAGTATGCAACCGTATGTGAAGGTAATCAGCTACATAAGCGCCCTTTTGTTTTAATATTTCTCTTGTATTTGGAAGGAGTGAGGCCGCCAGCATCAGCTTCTGTGAGATTGTGAGAATAAACGGCGCGTTTAAATCCACGATCAAATCCCTCTGCATTATATCTGCACAAAAACCCAACTAAACCTGCATTACATCTGCACAAAAACCCAACTAAACCTGCATTACATCTGCACAAAAACCCAACTAAACCTGCATTACATCTGCACAAAAACCCAACTAAACCTGCATTACATCTGCACAAAAACCCAACTAAACCTGCATTATATCTGCACAAAAACCCAACTAAACCTGCATTATATCTGCACAAAAACCCCACTAAACCTGCATTACATCTGCACAAAACCCAACTAAACCTGCATTACATCTGCACAAAAACCCAACTAAACCTGCATTACATCCGCATAAAAACCCAACTAAACCTGCATTATATCTGCACAAAACCCCAACTAAACCTGCATTACATCTGCACAAAAACCCAACTAAACCTGCATTACATCCGCATAAAAACCCAACTAAACCTGCATTATATCTGCACAAAACCCCAACTAAACCTGCATTACATCTGCACAAAAACCCAACTAAACCTGCATAACATCTGCACAAAAACCCAACTAAACCTGCATTACATCTGCACAAAAACCCAACTAAACCTGCATTACATCTGCACACAAACCCAACTAAACCTGCATTACATCTGCACAAAAACCCAACTAAACCTGCATTACATCTGCACAAAACCCCAACTAAACCTGCATTACATCTGCACAAAAACCCAACTAAACCTGCATTACATCTGCACAAAAACCCAACTAAACCTGCATTACATCTGCACAAAAACCCAACTAAACCTGCATTACATCTGCACAAAAACCCAACTAAACCTGCATTACATCTGCACAAAACCCCAACTAAACCTGCATTACATCTGCACAAAAACCCAACTAAACCTGCATTACATCTGCACAAAACCCCAACTAAACCTGCATTACATCTGCACAAAAACCCAACTAAACCTGCATTAGATCTGCACAAAAACCCAACTAAACCTGCATTATATCTGCACAAAACCCCAACTAAACCTGCATTACATCTGCACAAAACCCCAACTAAACCTGCATTACATCTGCACAAAAACCCCAACTAAACCTGCATTATATCTGCACAAAACCCCAACTAAACCTGCATTACATCTGCACAAAAACCCCAACTAAACCTGCATTACATCTGCACAAAAACCCAACTAAACCTGCATTACATCTGCACAAAAACCCAACTAAACCTGCATTACATCTGCACAAAAACCCAACTAAACCTGCATTATATCTGCACAAAAGCCCAACTAAACCTGCATTACATATGCACAAAAACCCCAACTAAACCTGCATTACATCTGCACAAAAACCCCAACTAAACCTGCATTATATCTGCACAAAAACCCAACTAAACCTGCATTACATCTGCACAAAAACCCAACTAAACCTGCATTAGATCTGCACAAAAACCCAACTAAACCTGCATTACATCTGCACAAAAACCCCAACTAAACCTGCATTACATCTGCACAAAAACCCAACTAAACCTGCATTACATCTGCACAAAAACCCAACTAAACCTGCATTACATCTGCACAAAAACCCAACTAAACCTGCATTATATCTGCACAAAAGCCCAACTAAACCTGCATTACATATGCACAAAAACCCCAACTAAACCTGCATTACATCTGCACAAAAACCCCAACTAAACCTGCATTATATCTGCACAAAAACCCAACTAAACCTGCATTACATCTGCACAAAAACCCAACTAAACCTGCATTAGATCTGCACAAAAACCCAACTAAACCTGCATTATATCTGCACAAAAACCCAACTAAACCTGCATTATATCTGCACAAAAACCCAACTAAACCTGCATTATATCTGCACAAAAACCCAACTAAACCTGCATTAGATCTGCACAAAAACCCAACTAAACCTGCATTATATCTGCACAAAAACCCCAACTAAACCTGCATTATATCTGCACAAAAACCCAACTAAACCTGCATTACATCTGCACAAAAACCCAACTAAACCTGCATTAGATCTGCACAAAAACCCAACTAAACCTGCATTATATCTGCACAAAAACCCAACTAAACCTGCATTACATCCGCATAAAAAACCAACTAAACCTGCATTACATCTGCACAAAAACCCAACTAAACCTGCATTACATCTGCACAAAAACCCAACTAAACCTGCATTACATCTGCACAAAAACCCAACTAAACCTGCATTAGATCTGCACAAAAACCCAACTAAACCTGCATTATATCTGCACAAAAACCCAACTAAACCTGCATTACATCCGCATAAAAACCCAACTAAACCTGCATTACATCTGCACAAAACCCCAACTAAACCTGCATTACATCTGCACAAAAACCCAACTAAACCTTCATTACATCCGCATAAAAACCCAACTAAACCTGCATTACATCCGCATAAAAACCCAACTAAACCTGCATTACATCTGCACAAAAACCCAACTAAACCTGCATTATATCTGCACAAAAACCCAACTAAACCTGCATTATATCTGCACAAAAACCCAACTAAACCTGCATTACATCTGCACAAAAACCCCAACTAAACCTGCATTACAGCTGCACAAAACCCCAACTAAACCTGCATTACATCTGCACAAAAAGGGGGGGTAGAGGGGGAGACAATGCAGGGCCACTATACTTATAATATTCTAAATGATTATTCTATATTATGTTCTATATTATAATATTCTATATAATGATTCTATATTATAATATTCTATATGATTATTCTATATTATAATGTTCTATATTATAATATTCTATATTAATATTCTATATGATTATTCTATATTATAATATTCTATATAATTATTCTATCTTATAATGTTCTATATTATAATATTCTATATAATTATTCTATCTTATAATGTTCTTTATTATAATATTCTATATAATTATTCTATATTATAATATTCTATATAATTATTCTATATTATAATGTTCTATATTGTAATATTCTATATTATAATATTCTATATAATTATTCTATATTATAATGTTCTTTATTATAATATTCTATATAATTACTCTATATTATAATATTCTATATAATTATTCTATATTATAATGTTCTTTTTTATAATATTCTATATAATTATTCTATATTATAATGTTCTTTTTTATAATATTCTATATTATAATATTCTATATAATTATTCTATATTATAATATTCTATATAATTACTCTATATTATAATATTCTATATAATTATTCTATATTATAATGTTCTATATTATAATATTCTATATAATTATTCTATATTATAATGTTCTATATTATAATATTCTATATTATAATGTTCTTTATTATAATATTCTATATTATAATATTCTATATTATAATGTTCTTTATTATAATATTCTATATTAATATTCTATATAATTATTCTATATTATAATGTTCTATATTATAATATTCTATATAATTATTCTATATTATAATGTTCTTTATTATAATATTCTATATTATAATATTCTATATAATTATTCTATATTATAATATTCTATATAATTATTCTATATTATAATGTTCTATATTATAATATTCGATATAATTATTCTATATTATAATATTCTATATAATTATTCTATATTATAATGTTCTATATTATAATATTCTATATTATTATTCTATATCTTAATATTCTATATTATGGTGCCGTACACACAAACGGCGGGAGGTTAAGTTCATTTTTTAATATTGTTCAGAGGACACGGCTCCAGTAAATAAGTTCCAGGTATTTATTGGTATTTATTTATGCATCTGTTGCTGCTTTTTTATTGTATTTTTGATTTTGTATTTTGTAACTGTATTTTATATAATGTGTTTGTTTCACTTGTAAGGTGAACTTTGGTGACCTGAAAGACACCTCTAAATAAAATTAATTATTAAATTATCATCAGTTATATACACATATGTATGTACATATATATATATATATATATACATACACATGTACATACATATGTGTATATACAGTTTTTTAATTGAAAGACAAAATGCAAACATACAATCCTCCACCAGGGGGAGACAAACACTCATCGGTGGAAAATCAGGACACGATGAAACAATGAAATACAAAATACATTGAAAACAGACACAAACTTAAGTCTTAACGGCCTTTGATTGGTGGAGAGACTAATGTTCTAATATATTGTTTGACTTCATTTTCAAAAATACAAAAGAGAGGATTTTGATTAGTATACCGGGATTTATGAATAAACCATTTTGTCAAAAGTATAATAAGATTAAAAATATAAAATAGTTTTTTTTTTTAACAGAAGGATAGTTAATGAAGCCAAACAATTCCCAGGTATCTATGTCTTATGTTGTCAGTATGAATGGGAGGATGTTGGACCGTTTCCCCCTCCGTCTGGGGGCTCCGGCGGCGCCGGGGGCGCCCTTGGAGGTACGGTGGGGCCCTTGCCCGGCTCGGGGGGCCGGCCCCCGTCTACTGGACGGCCGGTGGGGGGACGCGGGTGTCTTATCAGGGCCGGCTTTGCTGGTCCTGCTTCCTGGCTTCGGCCTCCGCTCCCCCTCTTGCCCCCCCTACACGATTCATACGCACATAGGCGAAAGGCGGGGGGTCCGGGTCGTGGGGGGCACTGTCCCGCGGGGCCTGGCACTCCCCGCCTCACGGTTTTAACAGCAAAATAGACACTGCACATTCAACACTTAATAAATACATTTGACAAGGACACGTAGTTCGGGAGGGGGGGGGGTCTGTGTCAATCGATACTTGGCCCTCCCTCCTCCCTGTTTTTATGGCATTAATCACATGCACTCAACACAAGGGGCGGGAGGGGGTCCCACATCACCCGCGTTCCCTCACCGGCCTGGGCCTGGGACGGGTGGGTCGGGTTACCCGGGCCTGGCGGGGCCCGCCGTGCAGCCTGGGGTGCCTTCTGGCGGTGCTGGACCCCCCCGGGGAGGGGGAAACGGTGCGTGATTGTGTGTCTGTGTCGGTGAGAATGCGGTATGGAAGGGTCCTGCCATGGAGGATTTGAGCCTCCATTGGCAGGACATCAAAAACTTAATAATTTATCAATATTATTTTATACAAAGATGGTTATTATTATTATTATTATTAGTATTATTATTAGTATTATTATTATTATTATGTATAGTATATTATATTATTATTAGTATAGGTATCGGATAGGTGAATGGATGAATGAATGGGATGCCTGGGTCTGGGGCCCTCCGTTGTCGGGCCTGCGCGGGTGTCGCCTTGTTGGGGGGTTCCCTCTCTCCGGGCCCGTCTCCGGTCCCCCCCGCTGCCTCTACGGCGGGGCGCCCCTCTGGTCTTGGAGGGCCACTTTCGTGGGGGACGGGTGCGCCTCTGTCTCTCCGGGCAGGCTGGCCCCCTGCCGGGTGGGGGTCGTTGGCCTGAAGGGTGAGGGCCTCCTGGCCGCGTGTCCGGCCCGGACCGGGTGGCCGGGGATTGCCTGGGTCGCGGTCCGCCGCCGCGGGATCCCTGGCTGCTTCTTTCCGCGCCGTGGGGGCCCCGCCCGCGGGCCCCCTCGGCCGCCGCCGGGTGGGGGGGGGGGCCTCGCAGGCGGTGGGTTGCCTCCCTCCTACTTCTCCCCTCTGTGGGGTTGCCGGTGGCCTGGGTTCCGGGCTCTTCCTTGTCGGCCTCTGGTCTCGCGGGTGGCGGGGTTGCTCCCCCCCCTCCCCCACTATAGATACACTTCAGGTGGAGCTTTGTTTGGTTTATTACACACACACACACACACACACACACACACACACACACACACACACACACACACACACACACACACACACACACACACATATAGTCATTTAGTCACATGCATACACACACACACACACACATGCATGATCATATACATACACACACACACACATAGACATACACACTGGCTTGTTCACCTGCATGCTGGCTCTCTAGTTTTTGGGTTTAGGTAGCGGTAGCGATAGCTTAGCTCAGACTGCGATCAGATCTCAAGATTTAGGTCGATTGCTGTTCGTGTTTTGGATGGCTCCGTGCCGGTTTCGTGCTTTGTTTGTGGTTTTTTTGTTGCAGATTTCCAGTGCTTGACGTGTGTCTCCGTGTGTTCCTGCTTCCTGGATTGGCAGTGGATGTCGTCACCCCCCCCCCCCCCAAAAAAAAAAAAAAAAAAAAAAAAAAAAAAAAAAAAAAAACACTGGGTTTGTATGTGTATATTTATGTATGTGTACGCATATGTGTGCGTATATATATGTATATATTACATATAATAATAATGCACATATATACACTTTTGGTTTCTACCGTCATGGTATCAATCAATAATATATGTGCAGACAAGGTAGGAAAAAAAAAAAAAAAAAAAAAAAAAAAAAAAAAATGAAGCCAAACAATAAATGTTCAAAACAAAGAGAGAAATGTGGTTCAAACACTAATCTAATAAGAGATTTGGACCATAATGTTGTAGTGAAACAGCAAAATAAATTAGAAACATCTTCATTGATCCGTCACAGAAACAACAGTGTCTTTTTTGAAGCGTTGAAGAAAAACTTTACATGGGTCGACTCTGTGGATTATTTTAAAAGATACTTCTTTCATTTTATTTGTAATTAAGTATTTTGCAGGAACGACCAAATCTTTTTCCAATCAAGATAGTTAACAAAGTTATTCCAATAAGAAAGCACATAAGGAATTGATACGACATCCTTCTGAAACGACGCACGTAAATGACGATTATTATTATTATTATTATTGTTACGTCTTGAGGAGAAACTAATCTCACCAATTTCCAGTTTAGCTGGATCAAAAGACAAATTTAAATGCAAGTTCTGTCCCGTTGTATTTTTAAATAACATAACGACTCCAGTAGGGATTGCGTTTATAATTATATTAAATTCCTTAACGGGGACAATAATATTTAATTTCAACATAAATTCTTGATATGTGAAGAGTAAAACATTGGAATTAAACAGTTAAACCAACCAGAAGAATGTTATTAGAAACCAGTGAGTTAAAACATGGATTTGTTTCTGTAATAACGTCTTTATTGTTCCATAAGTTTTATCTTTGTGGAGAAAATGATGTTTATAAATGAATAACTATGAGAGAAACTTCTGTTTATGAAAGTCAGATAATTTTGTGGGGAGTTTTTTCGATGTTATAGTTACAAAATAAATGGAAATTTCAGCCTCCCAATGTAGAAAAAATAAGATTTGGTATAAAGTTCCAAATTAAAAGTGGGTTCTTTAAGAATTGTTTTTGCCAATTAATTTTGAAAGTGTTATTCAAAGTAGAAAAGTCTAAAAAGTTAAGGCCACCCTTTTTCATAGGAGTTAATTATTACAGATTTTTTGATATAGTGAGTTTTGTTCCTCCAAATAAAATTAAAAAGCAATTTGTCAATATTGTTTAAGGTCTTTGTGTTTAATCCAGGGATAAATCAGCGTATGAGGCAGATATTCCCTCAGATTTAGAGAGTAGAATTATTCCTCTTAGTGTCAGGTCTCGCTGCAAACACTGGTTATAATAATATAATATAACATAATATAATATATATATTATAATATGCTGCAAACACTGGGTCAGTTTTATTCCTGTTTTGTCAATAATTAAATCAAAGTTGGAGTTGCATCTGCAGCCCTTCCATCTTTAGTGATTGAAATTCCAAGGTAAGTAATACAGTCCTTTACAGGTTTCCATGTGTCTGAGGCTGCGCCTTCACTGCGATTATACCTCTCTCCACTAGCTGCTCTGATACCACACGTTTAACTTCTGCTTTAAGCGCGTTCAAAGGGACAGGAAAATCAAAAACAGCAGCAATCACCAACAAATCCTCCCTAGTACACCTGTCCAACTTCTCAAGAGCAGGAGCCTGTGCAATCTCATCCATCTCAAACATCACACTGCCTCCACACAGAAAAAACTGCCAACCAAACACACAAACTACCAAACCCCACAACGCGGGCGAACGTAGAAGAGGCGACAGACGGACGAGGACGAGCCCCCACTTTATGTTACGTCCCAGGCTAGGGGAACAGAGGCGCAACATAAGAATGAGGCAGCGAGAGATGGTTCACAACAAAAAGGCTGTATTTATTGTTTTACAGCTCAAGGTTCAACATCCAACATTCAAATCAGTGCTAACCGGGTTAGCACAAAAGAAACAAAATGACAAAAATGAAAATGAAGCTTCTCTTCGGGGTAAACCTAGGCCAAAACAACAAACAAAAGAAACTATCTTCTCAACCAGACTAGCTAAGCCCTGGGAGGAAACAAAAGATCAAACTAAATTACAAAATCTGAGCCTAACTTCCTAACTTAACAAAAACAGGAGAAAAAGGGGATCAAATTAAATGGCGGTTTACCCTTACTGCTTCGGTATAAAATAAAATACAGGCTACAGCCAGTTACAAAACCACACAGCTAATACAGCTAACTCAAACCAGAACTGCTCACAAGCAGACTAACGCAGACTAACGCAGACTAACGCAGACTAACGCAGACTAACGCAGACTAACGCAGACTAACGCAGACTAACGCAGACTAACGCAGACTAACGCAGACTAACGCAGACTAACGCAGATCACAGATCACAAAGAGCACAGAACACAGCGAGGAGGATTGCCACACTGAACAGTAGCAGCCCTCTCATGCTGACTGAGGTGTGCTGCTTTTGAGGTGGACCAGCAGCTCGGTGTCATCTCGTCAATGGCGCGGCAGGAGGCGGGACCTGTCAATCTGAACTGATCAGTGGGAAGAAGATGGATCAAAAACAGGAGTGCTCACTATATATTATATATATATATATATATATATATATATATATATATATATATATATATATATATATATATATATATATATATATATATATGTTTGAGAGCAAAAAGTTCACATGTTTTTATATTCAAGCAAAGACGGGAGGATTAGAGAAGGTTTTAATCAAATCAATAGACAACGGTTTCTGAGAAGGTTTTTTAAAAATAATGTCGTATCCTCAGCCAGCTGGCTGATTATAACTTCATATAATATATATATTATAACTTCATCGTCTGCAGTTGAGATTCCTTTTAGTGACTAAGGCAGTGTTTTCTGAACCAGGACCGGTTCAATGTCTGACAATATTTTCACGGCCCAATCTAAAGGTGTAGTTGATAAAAACTACATAAAATGACAAGATCGGCTTAAAAACTGTGGTATTTTTCTATAATAATAATAATAATAATAATAATAATAATAATAATAATAATAATAATTATAATTATAATTATAATAATAATAATAATTATAATTATAATTATGAATGAATAATAATAATAAAACATCATTTTCGAAAAAATAAAATAATGGAAATTGTAAATTACCTTTAATATGAGTATTTCTATAAATGTGTTTTTATGTTTGTTTTCTCATTAACGTTATTTAAAGCCAGGCTTTTATTTTGTTATATATTAAGGAGACCGTTATTTTGAAGGCGAGACCTCGTAAACATCCGGCGCTTCGGACTTTAATGGTAAAAGTTTAACGGCAGTAGAAAGTGTGTCTGAAAGACTAAACCAGTGTCAGGAATGCTAAAGTGCTAAAGTGCTAAAGTGCTAATGTGCTAAAGTGCTAAAGTGCTAAAGTGTTAAAGCTGAGCCTAACTGACACAAAAACTCCTGCTGATGAGGATGTATGTCCAGCTGGAGTCTGGTTGCCATGGTTACTCATGTATTGTTGTTAACAGTAGCTGTTGTTGCCGAGCAGCAGCTGTCGGTCTGTATTTAAGTTAAATGAAACTTATATGAATGTAGAAAGACTAACTATTTTATTTTATGTTATTACTTTATAACTCTTACGGTGTGTTTGCAGTTTATTTACTGTATTTACCGTACATGCAAGGAATAAAAACATCATGAACCATCAGTTTGAGACTCAACCATCATCATTCAGGCCCGGTACCAGACGACCCGGTACCGGACGACCCGGTACCGGACGACCCGGTACCGGACGACCCGGTACCGGACGACCCGGTACCGGACGACCCGGTACCGGATGACCCGGTACCAGATGACCCACCGGTACCAGATGACCCGGTACCGGGACCACTGGACTAAGGTTTATAAAGTCAGTAAGTACCGTATTTTCTGGACTATAAGCCGCTACTTTTCCACAGGTTTTCAACCAGCAGTTTATACAAAGGTGCAGCTTTTCTGTGGATTTTTCTTCCACCACTAGGGGGCGCTCTAACCGGAATTACAATCAAAACTAAGACAAAATAAATGCAAAGAAGAATACGCTACTTGTTCTTTAGCAGATAGAAGTAGAAGCAGATTTCAAACAGATAAATAGATAAATAAATACTGGTTATTTTCTCTTGGTTCTGTCCCGTTTTAATCAGCAAAGTTGCTGCCGTGTTAAAAGACTGTTAGGAAAGATCTATTTAGGTACAAACATGTACATCATTTACAGTTCAGAATCCTTCTGTACATGTAGTAAATATCTATTCTAACAACAGAAATATCTAATCTAACATCATAAATATCTAAATATCTGATCTAACAACATAAATATCTGATCTAACAACATAAATATCTAAATATCTGATCTAACAACATAAATATCTGATCTAACAACATAAATATCTAACAACATAAATATCTAATCTAACAACATAAATATCTAACAACATAAATATCTGATCTAACAACATAAATATCTGATCTAACAACATAAATATCTAAATATCTGATCTAACAACATAAATATCTGATCTAACAACATAAATATCTAACAACATAAATATCTAATCTAACAACATAAATATCTAACAACATAAATATCTGATCTAACAACATAAATATCTGATCTAACAACATAAATATCTAAATATCTGATCTAACAACATAAATATCTAAATATCTGATCTAACAACATAAATATCTGATCTAACAACATAAATATCTAAATATCTGATCTAACAACATAAATATCTAATCTAACAACATAAATATCTGATCTAACAACATAAATATCTAATCTAACAACATAAATATCTGATCTAACAACATAAATATCTAAATATCTGATCTAACAACATAAATATCTGATCTAACAACATAAATATCTAACAACATAAATATCTGATCTAACAACATAAATATCTAAATATCTGATCTAACAACATAAATATCTAAATATCTGATCTAACAACATAAATATCTGATCTAACAACATAAATATCTAAATATCTGATCTAACAACATAAATATCTGATCTAACAACATAAATATCTAAATATCTGATCTAACAACATAAATATCTAAATATCTGATCTAACAACAGAAATATCTGATCTAACAACATAAATATCTAAATATCTGATCTAACAACATAAATATCTAATCTAACAGAAATATCTAATCTAACAACATAAATATCTGATCTAACAACATAAATATCTGATCTAACAGAAATATCTAATCTAACAACATAAATATCTGATCTAACAACATAAATATCTGATCTAACAGAAATATCTAATCTAACAACATAAATATCTAAATATCTGATCTAACAACATAAATATCTAATCTAACAACATAAATATCTGATCTAACAACATAAATATCTAATCTAACAACATAAATATCTGATCTAACAACATAAATATCTAACAACATAAATATCTAAATATCTGATCTAACAACATAAATATCTGATCTAACAACATAAATATCTAAATATCTGATCTAACAACATAAATATCTAATCTAACAACATAAATATCTGATCTAACAACATAAATATCTAATCTAACAACATAAATATCTGATCTAACAACATAAATATCTAACAACATAAATATCTAATCTAACAACATAAATATCTAATCTAACAACATAAATATCTAACAACATAAATATCTAATCTAACAACATAAATATCTAACAACATAAATATCTAATCTAACAACATAAATATCTGATCTAACAACATAAATATCTAAATATCTAATCTAACAACATAAATATCTGATCTAACAACATAAATATCTGATCTAACAACATAAATATCTAATCTAACAACATAAATATCTAATCTAACAACATAAATATCTGATCTAATAACATAAATATCTAAATATCTAATCTAACAACAGAAATATCTGATGTAACAACATAAATATCTAAATATCTAATCTAACAACATAAATATCTGATCTAACAACATAAATATCTGATCTAACAACAGAAATATCTGATCTAACAACATAAATATCTAAATATCTAATCTAACAACATAAATATCTAATCTAACAACATAAATATCTAATCTAACAACATAAATATCTGATCTAACAACATAAATATCTAATCTAACAACATAAATATCTAATCTAACAACATAAATATCTAATCTAACAACATAAATATCTAATCTAACAACATAAATATCTAATCTAACAACATAAATATCTAATCTAACAACATAAATATTTGTGGCTAAATATCTTTTTTTTTAAATAGAGCGGATGCGGCTTATATGCAGGTGCAGCTTAATCATTAATCATTATTATTAATACAGGTGCAGCTTATAGTCCAGAAAATACGGTAGTTACAAAGCAGAAACAGATCCGGAGATAACGGACATCCCTGCCAACCCCACGTTTAAGAGACGAGGAGAAGTTCCTGTGAAACCTGAGTGAACAGTTTCCATTAGTACATTGTTCTGATAAAACTGTTAAAATATGACCCACATTGTTCTGATAAAACTGTTAAAATATGACCCACATTGTTCTGATAAAACTGTTAAAATATGACCCACATTGTTCTGATAAAACTGTTAAAATATGACCCACATTGTTCTGATAAAAGTGTTAAAATATGACCCACATTGTTCTGATAAAACTGTTAAAATATGACCCACATTGTTCTGATAAAAGTGTTAAAATATGACCCACATTGTTCTGATAAAACTGTTAAAATATGACCCACATTGTTCTGATAAAACTGTTAAAATATGACCCACATTGTTCTGATAAAAGTGTTAAAATATGACCCACATTGTTCTGATAAAACTGTTAAAATATGACCCACATTGTTCTGATAAAACTGTTAAAATATGACCCACATTGTTCTGATAAAACTGTTAAAATATGACCCACATTGTTCTGATAAAAGTGTTAAAATATGACCCACATTGTTCTGATAAAACTGTTAAAATATGACCCACATTGTTCTGATAAAAGTGTTAAAATATGACCCACATTGTTCTGATAAAACTGTTAAAATATGACCCACATTGTTCTGATAAAAGTGTTAAAATATGACCCAAAACCAAACTTTTCCAGTGCGTGATAAATGAATCTGTTCTATTGTGTCGAAAGGCCTTGTAGAAATCTACAAAAAGAATAAAACTTTCATCAGGGAACAAATCTGAGTAGTCAATTAAATCCACAACTAATCTAATATATTATTTATATATATATATATATATATATATATATATATATATATATATATATATATATATATATATATATATATATATATATATATATATATATATAAATATATATATATATATATATATATATTTATATTTATATATATATATATATATATATATATATATATATATATATATATATATATATATATATATATATATAAAAACTAATCTAATATTGTTGGGGACAAGTCTGTTTTTCATGATTGCGTTTCATCGATTATGAAATCTAAGGCCGTTTTTATTCTTTTGGCAAATGTTAGTGCAAATATTTTGTAATCATTATTTAGTAAACAGATTGGACGCCAATTGTCAATAAGAAGTATGTTTTTTTGGTTTGGGGATTAAAGTTGTGAGGCCTCGGGTTCGGGTGGAGGAAGAGATTCATTATCTGTTTAGAGATTAGAGTTTAGAGAAAGCTTTCTAGAATCTGAGGTGATTCCATCAGTACCTGCACATTTATGAAGTGTAAGGTGTTCTATAGTTCATTTCCTGTAATGATATGGGCTTGTCACATAAATCTTTTAGATGTAAATTGATTTAGTTTCTGTCAGAGATCTAAAGATTCCTCGTCACATTTCCATTCATATCATTGGTATAAAAGTCTATTTTCTGAGGGTCGTCTGTAACGACTCCACTGATATTTAGTGTTTCGTGTTATGTTTAGCATTAATCTCCTAATACTTCTAACAAAGATCATCACCTTTCAATCTGTAAATACCATCCAGTTTATTTAGTAGAAGCATCAATTGTTGTAAATCCTTTTCTGATAAATTATCAGGAGCTTTCTGTGATATTCAAGTTATTTCTGAAATTATATTTTCTTCTTCAGCTTTTTTAGCTTTGGTTAACGAACTCCCAAACGTTCTCAAAAATGTGGACAATTCGAATTTAAAAAGTTCCCAATTACAACTGAATTTTTTTTTTCTGATAAAGATTTAAGCCAATAATTATTATACATTATAAATCATTATAAAGATTGGATTGTTTTAATCACTGCATCATGTTTTAAGAAAGAGTATGTGTATGTACATATGTGTATATTAATTGTTGGTACCCCTCAGTTAAAGAAGGAAAAACCCACAACTCACTGAAATCACTTGAAGTGAGAGTTGTGCCTAAAAGCTCCAGTTTGGTCTCATCTGTCCAAAGGACATTCTCCCAGAAGCTTTGTGGCTTGTCAACATGCATTTTTGCAAATTCCAGTCTTGCTTTTTTATGGCACATCAACTCTATGTTCATAGACTCAAAAACCAAGCACAGGAAGAAAAGAACACTGTCCCTACGGTGAAACGTGGAGGAGGCTCGGTAATGTTCTGGGACTGCTTTGCTGCATCTGGCACAGGGTGTCTTAAATGTGTGCAAGGTAAAATGAAATGTGAAGACTGTCAAGGCATTCTGGAGAGAAATGTGCTGCCTAGTGTCAGAAAGCTTGGTCTCAGTCGCAGGTCATGGATCTTCCAACAGGACAACGATCCAAAACACACAGCCAAAAACAGCCAAGAGTGGCTGAGAGAAAAGCGTTGGACTTTTCTAAAGTTCCTTCCATGATTCAGATCTGAGTCCCATTGAACATCTGTGGAAGGAGCTGAAACATGCACCCATCAAACCTGAGACAACTGGAGCAGTTTGCTCATGAGGACTGGGCCAAAACACCTGTTGAGCTGCAGAACGCTCATTGACAAATACAGAAATCCTTTAATTGCATTGATTGATGAAAAGGTTGTGCAACAAAATATAAAGTTATGGGTACCATCATTTCTGTCCAGCCCTATTTCATTAGTTTGTTTTTTTTTAATAATTATGTTAATCAACAATTCAAAAGTAATGGCTGATTTTGATTATTTAATTTTCAATACATTTTTATTTATTGTTACTTTTGTAAGTTTCAAGTGATTTCAGTGAGTTGTGGGTTTTTCCTTCTTTAACTGAGGGTACCAACTATTTTGTCCACGTGTGTAAAGAGGCTATAGTTTTTCTGAGGGTGAAGAGGCTGCACTTCCCCTCTCAACCACCAGATGTCGCTGTTGCAGGTTTCCTGTTTAAACCTTTCCTCTCCCAGAATGCACCTCTCCCAGAATGCACCTCTCCCAGAATGCACCTCTCCCAGAATGCACCTCTCCTACGACTTCACCTCTAGCGCTAAAACGTGTTAATTCAGAGTTAATGGAAGATAAAACAGTAAGTTTAGTGTTTGACAGATAAACCTGGATGTGTTTCCGGCGGAACCAGAGAGAACCAGAGAGAACCGGAGGAACCAGAGAGAACTGGAGGAACCGGAGCGGAACCGTGAGTTCCTGGGACGGAGCCGGGATACAACACCAACCCGCTCCCGCTCAAACATCGATCCTTTCGGTTCATGAAAGTGATGATTGGTGACGTCACGGGTCTCCGTGAAAGGTGCGAACCGAACCTTGTTACGCTGTCGCACCGACGCCTTCTGATCCCGAACCGATAATCAATATCTGTTATTGATCTGATCCTGAACCGATAATCAATATCTGTTATTGATCTGATCAGCCTTCTGATCCCGAACCCATAATCGATATCTGTTATTGATCTGGTCCTGAACCGATAATCAATAACTGTTATTGATCTGGTCCAGAACCGATAATCAATAACTGTTATTGATCTGATCCAGAACCCATAATCAATATCTGTTATTGATCTGATCCCCAACCGATAATCGATATCTGTTATTGATCTGATCCAGAACCGATAATCGATATCTGTTATTGATCTGATCCCCAACCGATAATCGATATCTGTTATTGATCTGATCCAGAACCGATAATCGATATCTGTTATTGATCTGATCCAGAACCGATAATCGATATCTGTTATTGATCTGATCCCCAACCGATAATCAATATATGTTATTGATCTGATCCAGAACCGATAATCGATATCTGTTATTGATCTGATCCAGAACCGATAATCAATATCTGTTATTGATCTGATCCAGAACCGATAATCAATATCTGTTATTGATCTGATCCCGAACCGATAATCGATATATAATGAGAAAAATAAAGATGTTATTGATCTGATCAGCCTTCTGATCCCGAACCCATAATCAATATCTGTTATTGATCTGGTCCAGAACCGATAATCAATATCTGTTATTGATCTGGTCCAGAACCCATAATCTGTTATTGATCTGATCCAGAACCGATAATCAATAACTGTTATTGATCTGATCAGCCTTCTGATCCTGAACCGATAATCAATATCTGTTATTGATCTGATCCAGAACCGATAATCAATATATGTTATTGATCTGATCCAGAACCGATAATCAATATCTGTTATTGATCTGATCCAGAACCGATAATCAATATCTGTTATTGATCTGATCCAGAACCGATAATCGATATCTGTTATTGATCTGATCAGCCTTCTGATCCCGAACCCATAATCAATAACTGATATATTATTGATCTGATCAGCCTTCTGATCCAGAACCCATAATCAATATCTGTTATTGATCTGATCAGCCTTCTGATCCCGAACCGATAATCAATATATATTATTGATCTGATCAGCCTTCTGATCCAGAACCAAGATTTTTATTATGTACAAAATTAATTTGCAAGTAAAGTCAATTTATTTTCTCTTTTTTCCTTTTTTTCTTTTTAAACTCAACTTAATTTTGATAAATAAAGTGAATTTAACAGTATTAATTTGTTAGTTTCTACAAAGACTAGTCTTTCTTGATCTAAATAATAATCAGATTAAGATCAAACACAATATTTGTACCAGTATTTATATTTATATTTGTTTCAGTATTTATATTTATATTTGTTTCAGTATTTATATTTATATTTGTTTCAGTATTTATATTTATATTTGTTTCAGTATTTATATTTATATTTTTACCAGTATTTATATTTGTATTTGTTTCAGTATTTATATTTATATTTTTACCAGTATTTATATTTATATTTGTTTCAGTATTTATATTTATATTTTTACCAGTATTTATATTTGTATTTATTTCAGTATTTATATTTGTATCAGTATTTATATTTATATTTGTTTCAGTGTTCATATTTATATTTATATCAGTATTTATATTTGTTTCAGTATTTATATTTATATTTGTTTCAGTATTTATATTTATATTTTTACCAGTATTTATATTTGTATTTATTTCAGTATTTATATTTGTATCAGTATTTATATTTGTACCAGTATTTATATTTATATTTGTTTCAGTGTTCATATTTATATTTATATCAGTATTTATATTTGTTTCAGTATTTATATTTATATTTGTTTCAGTATTTATATTTATATTTTTACCAGTATTTATATTTGTATTTATTTCAGTATTTATATTTTTACCAGTATTTATATTTGTATTTATTTCAGTATTTATATTTGTATTAGTATTTATATTTATATTTGTTTCAGTGTTTATATTTATATTTATATCTGCATTTATATTTGTTTCAGTATTTATATTTATATCAGTATTTATATTTGTATCAGTATTTATATTTATATTTGTATCAGTATTTATATTTATATCAGTATTTATATTTGTATCAGTATTTATATTTGTATCAGTATTTATATTTGTACCAGTATTTATATTTATATTTGTTTCAGTGTTCATATTTATATTTATATCAGTATTTATATTTGTTTCAGTATTTATATTTATATTTATATCAGTATTTATATTTGTATCAGTATTTATATTTGTATCAGTATTTATATTTATATTTATATCAGTATTTATATTTGTATCATTATATTTGTATCAGTATTTATATTTGTATCAGTATTTATATTTGTATCAGTATTTATATTTGTATCAGTATTTATATTTGTATCAGTATTTATATTTATATCAGTATTTATATTTGTTTCAGTGTGGGATTAAAGGCGCGTTCGTTTCATTGACCGAGGCGGAGCAGGGGGGCGGGGCTTGTTCCTTCTTTTTTTTTTAAACAAAACTTTATTGAAAATATACAAACTGTCAAAGAGGATAATGGACAAATATCAATTTAAATGCAACATGAAAAGAAAAGAAAACACAAATAAAAAATGGGGATTCTTGTAAGGAATACAAAAAAACTAAAAACAAGCCGCTCTAAGAATTAAAAGGTGCAAATGAATAGTAAAACAAATGAAGCATTTAAATTCACATAATGGAGTTAAGAAAAGGAGAGGAATTATTAAATTAGAATAACAAATAACGAACAATGTCTAGACTTATTTTACTTGCATTTTTATTTTCTATTCTTTGTGGAATTCATTCATGTGAATTTTTTTTTAAAATCATTAATAAAAGAATTACAATTTAATAAAATAAAATAGTTAAAATAACGTCTTTATTGTTCCATAAGTCGTATCTATGTGGAGAAAAATGATGTTTATAAATTAATGACCACGAGAGAAGCTTCTGTTCATGAAAGTCGGATAATTTGGAGTTTTTCGATATTATAGTTACAAAATAAAAGGAAGTTTCGGCCTCCCAATCTAGAAAAAATAAGATTTGGTATAAAGTTCCAAATTAAAAGTGGGTTCTTTAAGAATTGTTTAAGCCAATTAATTTTGAAAGTGTTATTCAAAGTAGAAAAGTCTAAAAAGTTAAGGCCACCCTTAATCATATGAGTTCATTATTATTGTATGTACTGTATGTATTACATACATTATATATATATATATATATATATATATATATATATATATATATATATATATATATATATATATATATATATATATATATATATATATATTACACACAGCAGGGATGTCACAATGTTTGAGAGCAAAAAGTTCACATCTCTTTATATTCAAACAAAGACCGGACGATTAGAGAAGGTTTTAATCAAATCAATAGACAAAGGAATCTGAGAAAGGTTTTTTTTAAATAATGTCATATAATAATAATAATAATAATAATAATAATAATAATAATAATAATAATAATAATAATAATAATAATAATAATAATAATAATAATAATGATAATAATAATAATAATAATAATAATAATAATAATAATAATAATAATAATAATAATAATAATAATAATAACTTCATTGTCTGTAGTTGAGATTCCGTTATGTGGATTTATCTTTATACAGTCAGTGAGTAGTTTAGTATAAAGCAAAAAAAGATACGGATAACCTTGTTGTTTGTATATAGATATTTTTCAATTAAAAAAGATTATAAAAATAAAACAACGGCAAAGAAACACCTGAAAAAAATAAAATAAAATAAAAAAAAAAAACGTATAAACTGCGGTTGTTTTTAAACTAATAGTTTTAATTGATCACGAACAATGTTATTAAATTTATGTATTTATGTTATTAAATTATTTATGCCATTCAATGTATTTATTTATGACAGTAAATGTATTTATTTATGACAGTAAATGTATTTATTTATGTAATTAAATGTATGTATATATGTCATTGAATGTATTTATTTATGTTATTGAATGTATTTATTTATGACAGTAAATGTATTTATTTATGTTATTAAATGTATTTATTTATGTCATTGAACGTATTTATGTAATAAATGTGTATGTCATAAATAAATAGTTAAACTATCGCTGATTAAAGGCTCGTTTGTTTCGTTGCCGGGGGCGGAGCGGGGGGAGGGCGGGTCTTCTCCCCGAGTCTAAGCCCCGCCCCCGCCCCTCGCGTCACAGCTTAAGCCCCGCCCCCGCCGCGTCACGGTCTAAGCCCCGCCCCCGCCGCGTCACGAGGGTGAAATACCCGGATGTTGCAGCTTCAGTTCTGGTTCTGACCCAGAAGTTCGGAGGAGCTGCCGAACCGGACCGACCCGGACCGACCCGGACCCTGGAACCAGAACCGACCTGGACCCGCCCGGAACCGGAACCATGTGAGCCGAACCGGGCCGGAACCGAACCCGAGGCCGACGACGTCACCATGGTGAGTTCCGGACCGGGTCAGCTGGGACCGGGACCAGCTGACCCGGGACCAGTACCGGTACCTGGACCCGGTACCGGGATTAAACTGCAGGTTTAGAACCAGAACCAGAACCAGACCCGGAACCAGAACCAGAACCACGTGATTCCTGGTTCTACCTGTTTGGGTCGATACTGGTTCTGATTGGCTGGAGGGGAAGGGGGCGGGGCCTGACTCACCTGCGGAACCGGGACCAGAACCGGACCAGAACCGGACCTGGTCCCGGTTCTGGTTCTCAGAGTAAGTTTACTTTATTTATCAACATTAATTTAACTTTAAAAAAGAAAACAAAAAAGAAAAAAAGGGAGGAAAAAATTCAAAATAAATAAAAGATTAAGTTATTTTACTTGCAAATATTTTTTTTCTATTTATTTCAAGTGAAAATTTACTGGAAACAGGTGAAAATGGTCAAATAAGCTATTTTTCTGGTGATGAGTCTTGTTTTAAGTTTAATGAGATGTTTTTACTAAAATGAGACATTTTAACTAGAAATAAGACAAATATTCCTGGTAAGATTTAGAGTTTTAGCAGTGTTCTCATTTTAGTCAAAAAATCTCATTACACTTAAAACTCATCACTGGAAAAACAACTTATTTGACAATTTTCACCTGTTTCCAGTAAATTTTCACTTGAAATAAATAGAAAAAAAAATATTTGCAAGTAAAGTAACTTAATCTTGTATTTATTTATTTACTTTTTTAAAATTTTTCCCCCTTTTTTTCTTTTTTCTTTTCTTTTTAAAGTTAAATTAATTTTGATAAATAAAGTAAACTTAAAGAAAGTAAAGGAAAGGAAACCAGAACCAGAACCTGATGGTTCCTCAGTTCTGGTTCTGGTTCTGGTTTCCTCCTAGTTCCAGATCACTACTGGATAACCTAGAATAATAATAATAATAATAATAATAATAATAATAATAATAATAATAATGATAATAATAACTATAATGATCATTCTTACATTTAAAGCATTAAAGTTGGTTTACAAGTGGAGGACAAAACAAAAAGATTTTGGGATTAATAATTTAATACAGAAAACAACAACAATTTTCACCTGTTTTAAGTGAATTTTAACTTGAAATAAGTACAAAAATCTGCCAGTGGAACAAGATTTATCTTCTCATTACAAGCAAACAAATCTTGTTGCACTGGCAGATTTTTCTACTTGTTTTAAGTGAAAATCTACTTGAAACAGGTGAAAATTGTTGTTTTTTCCAGTGATAGATCAGGACCAGAACCAGAACCTGGACCTGGTTCCTCCCAGACCTGATGGTTCCTCATGTTTCTGACCTGGTCTTGGTTCTGGTTCCTGGCAGATCAATACTGGATAACCTATAATAATAATAATAATAATAATAATAATAATAATAATAATAATAATAATAATAATAATAATAATAACTAGAAAATTTCTGGAAATTTTGACATGGGCATGCCCTACTGCCCATTCGTCCCCTCTCACTGCTTTGGTTTGGGGCTGTAGTGGTTGTGTTCGGGGTGGTTCTATGTCAGTTTGAGGTGTTTACGCTTGTATTTCATTCATTCCTGTGCTCCCAATAGCTATTAATGGGGTGCGCTTTTTGGCATCCAGCGTCCCCACGGCAACGCTTTTGACTGAGAATAGTAATGCCCATCGAGGAACGATGGAGACGCATCTAACGATGTATGCCGTGCATGGGTGCATGTTCCGGTTCAGACTATGTTAACGGATAGGTTTTTTTTTCACCGTGGTAAAAAAAACCCATCCGAATGAATGGGGCCACTTGGCCTGGATTTTGACATAAAATTTCCTTAAATCCCAGCTTCATGAAATTTGAGTATGTTGAAGTCCACAGCGTGCCGAGTTAGGGAACATTTGTAAGATGTCTCTACGATAACCTGTTGCCTAGCAACAAGCGTCCAAAGTCAAACGGAAATAAAGAAAAAAATGAAAGGTCAATATCGCAAAAAGTGTAATAATTGGCATAATGAGCTTGGACGGTCCGTTAGTGCCGATCGGGCCGAGTGTTTGAAAGTTTGAACGATGTCTCTACGATAAAGTCCGGCCGAGCAATAAGGGTCCAAACTTTCGCCTTTTTTTTTTTTGCTTTTTGGCATCTAGCGTTGCCACGGTAACACTTTTGACTGAGAAAAGTAATGCCCATCGAGGCACGATGGAGACGCATCCAACGATGTTTTGGGCCATTCTGGACGATTGCATGCCCATAATAATAATGATGATGAGGATTTTTTTTTCTTTATATTCTTACTTTATATTTTTATTCATACCACTACAGTCACTCTACTGTAGATTTTTCTGACATTCATATATTTATATATTTTTTGTACATAAGGAGACATGCCCTGTTCATTTTTATTCTACTTTATTCTTGTTCTATTTGAGATTTTCAACGTCTTGCTGCTCAGTTTTCCTGCAATTGCCCCTCGGGATGAATACAGTTTTCTGAATCTGAATCTGATGATGATGATAATAATAATATTATGATTATTATTATTATTATTATTATTATTATTAACTATAATGATCATTCCTATTCTTACATTTAAAGCATTTTTTTATGTTTTAGTTTAATTTATTTTCGGTCATGACACAAAAAAAAACAAAGAATAAAAATGACAACAAGAAAACGAAAACATTGTTCAAAGAAAACGTTACAAAAAGTTTCCAATAAACCAATAACATCTAGACCGATAAAGGGCTGAAGCAAAGTTTATTATTCGCCTATTTTCATTAAAGTTGGTTTACAAGTGGAGGACAAAAAAAACTTTGGAATCAATAATTTAATTATATTGGCTAAATGTTTCATGCATAAATGTTTTTTTTAAATTAATCCAATCTTTATTACGTATCTAAACGAAATAATTCTGTACAAAAACATTTAAAATCTTGCATGATTGAAAAATCCCAGAATCTTCAGAAGAATCTTTGTTCCTAATTCCTGACTGAGCACTGGCGTTTTTATTTATTATTTAATTTTTTTAATTTTTTACATTTTATTTTATAGTGTATTCCTTTTCTTTTTCTCTCTGTATCTGAGTTTAGTTTTACTCGTTGGTCTCAGTTTTCTCTGATGCAAATCTTCTTCTGGAATCAATAATGTTCCTTGTTTTTCTGTAAAATGAATGAGAAAATAAAATAAAAAAATAGTTTTCTAGTTCCTACAAGATCCAGATCTGGAGGTTCTGGTACCGTTACCATGGAAACGACTGTTCTGGTACCGGGACCGTTACCCTGGAAACGGCCTCCACCTTTAAACCCTCTAACGCTGCAGGACTGGATCTCCCAGAATGCACCTCTCTGGTCTCCCTGTGACATCATCAGCTGACTGTCACATGTGTGAGGATAAAAGCAGCTTTGTGGAAGAAACTTCCTGATAAAACTCACTCTGTCTGTCGGGGAAACTTCACAGGTTCAAGTTCAGAGAGTTCAGAGGAGTTTCTAGGTGTTTTGATGAGTTTTTCCTAGTTTTTCCTAGTTTTTCCTAGTGTTTAGGAGCAGGTTTGTCCCCATCAGGATGTTTTATCTCCCGATCACTTGAGTTTGAGTTTCTACTGATCCCAGTTTCTCCTGATCCGATCACCTTTTTCTGGCTCCAGATACGTTTCCGATACTTTTTCTTGTCCGTTCTCTCCAACATGGACATTTATTTGTTTCCACTGACGCATCATTGGATCAAAACAAAGTTTATCAAAGTTTATCAGCTCTGGAGCCACAACATGTAGAAACATGAAACTGTAAACTAAAGCAATAAAAAAATACATTTAACTTCAAAAGAGGTAATTTACCTACTCTGTTCAAAAGTTAACGACATCCAGTCAAACTCACAATCAATAAAAACATTTAAATACATTTTGGCTGAACCTTAGTGCAGAATTCAGAGAGGGACGGTTTAGACCGTAACACCAGCGTAGGAACCAAGTGTTGTTCAGAGAGGGACGGTTTAGACCGTAACACCAGCCTAGGAACCAAGTGTTGTTCAGCGAGGGACCCTTTAGACCGTAACACCAGCCTAGGAACCAAGTGTTGTTCAGAGAGGGACGGTTTAGACCGTAACACCAGCCTAGGAACCAAGTGTGTTTGTTCAGAGAGGGACGGTTTAGACCGTAACACCAGCCTAGGAACCAAGTGTTGTTCAGCGAGGGACCCTTTAGACCGTAACACCAGCCTAGGAACCAAGTGTTGTTCAGAGAGGGACGGTTTAGACCGTAACACCAGCCTAGGAACCAAGTGTTGTTCAGCGAGGGACGGTTTAGACCGTAACACCAGCCTAGGAACCAAGTGTTGTTCAGAGAGGGACGGTTTAGACCGTAACACCAGCGTAGGAACCAAGTGTGTTTGTTCAGAGAGGGACGGTTTAGACCGTAACACCAGCCTAGGAACCAAGTGTTGTTCAGAGAGGGACCCTTTAGACCGTAACACCAGCCTAGGAACCAAGTGTGGTTGTTCAGAGAGGGACGGTTTAGACCGTAACACCGGCGTAGGAACCAAGTGTTGTTCAGAGAGGGACGGTTTAGACCGTAACACCAGCCTAGGAACCAAGTGTTGTTCAGCGAGGGACCCTTTAGACCGTAACACCAGCGTAGGAACCAAGTGTTGTTCAGAGAGGGACCCTTTAGACCGTAACACCAGCGTAGGAACCAAGTGTTGTTCAGAGAGGGACCCTTTAGACCGTAACACCAGCGTAGGAACCAAGTGTTGTTCAGAGAGGGACCCTTTAGACCGTAACACCAGCCTAGGAACCAAGTGTTGTTCAGAGAGGGACCCTTTAGACCGTAACACCAGCCTAGGAACCAAGTGTTGTTCAGAGAGGGACCCTTTAGACCGTAACACCGGCCTAGGAACCAAGTGTTGTTCAGAGAGGGACGGTTTAGACCGTAACACCAGCCTAGGAACCAAGTGTTGTTCAGAGAGGGACGGTTTAGACCGTAACACCAGCCTAGGAACCAAGTGTTGTTCAGAGAGGGACGGTTTAGACCGTAACACCAGCCTAGGAACCAAGTGTTGTTCAGAGAGGGACCCTTTAGACCGTAACACCAGCGTAGGAACCAAGTGTGGTTATTCAGCGAGGGACGGTTTAGACCGTAACACCAGCCGGCCGAGTCAGAATTTTTCTGGCCGATACTGATGTTTTGAAAATGACGTGGTCGGGCCGATCGATCCGGTGGCCGATCGATCATGGTGGCCGATCGATCACGGTGGCCGATCGATCATGGTGGCCGATCGATCATGGTGGCCGATCGATCATGGTGGCCGATCGATCATGGTGGCCGATCGATCACGGTGGCCGATCGATCATGGTGGCCGATCGATCACGGTGGCCGATCGATCATGGTGGCCGATCGATCATGGTGGCCGATCGATCATGGTGGCCGATCGATCATGGTGGCCGATCGATCATGGTGGCCGATCGATCACGGTGGCCGATCGATCATGGTGGCCGATCGATCACGGTGGCCGATCGATCATGGTGGCCGATCGATCATGGTGGCCGATCGATCCGGTGGCCGATCGATCCGGTGGTCGATCGATCACGGTGGCCGATCGATCATGGTGGCCGATCGATCACGGTGGCCGATCGATCACGGTGGCCGATCGATCACGGTGGCCGATCGATCATGGTGGCCGATCGATCATGGTGGCCGATCGATCCGGTGGCCGATCGATCAGGACGACACTAGTTAGTACGGGTGTGCAAACAAGGATACCTCACGATTCGATTCGATTCTTGGATTATTGTGATTTTTAATGTTTTTTTCCATACAAGATTGATTCTGTCTTCATCTGTGGCTACATTTGTAAATAAATATCCAATCAATGAACTCAGTTCCTCTAACAACACTCATTAAGTAAATAACAAGGTTTTTTGAACATTTGACATGTATTTTTTATTGTATGACTATGTAAACATTGTCTCTTTGACTTACTTAACTTTGACCAGGGAAAGCTGCACTTGCATGAGAGCGCCCTCTATTGGTGGAAACACTGAAAACGCTCACGCCCTGGATTTAATGATTTCATTAATTCAAGTAAACCAGATATGTACTTAGTGTAAACATATCTGACATATTTCAAGTAACAATGAGAAATGAAATGATTCAGCAGCTTATTCAGTCTGGAATCTGGATAGGATAACTTAAAAAAAAAAAAAAATTTAATTAATCGATTCCAAATCGTCACGTGACGCATCGACACATGGATGAATTGCAGCCACCTCTAGTAGTTAGTGTTGAGGAGGTTGATTTCCCCCTAACGTCTGTTGTTGTTGTTGTTGTTCTGATGTGTCTGATTCCTAACTTGTTGTTGTTTGTGGTTCCGGTCCAGCCCGGCCGCGGCCGGCCCCGAGTGTTCCACGCCGTCGTCGTCATCTTCCTGGAGTTCTTCGCCTGGGGGCTGCTGACCACGCCCATGCTGACGGTGAGGCCCCGCCCCTTTTACTAAACCACGCCCATGCTGACGCGAGGCCCCGCCCCTTTTACTAAACCACGCCCATGCTGACGGTGAGGCCCCGCCCCTTTTACTAAACCACGCCCATGCTGACGGTGAGGCCCTGCCCCTTTTACTAAACCACGCCCATGCTGACGGCGAGGCCCCGCCCCTTTCACTAAACCACGCCCATGCTGACGACGAGGCCCCGCCCCTTTTACTAAACCACGCCCATGCTGACGGCGAGGCCCCGCCCCTTTTACTAAACCACGCCCATGCTGACGGCAAGGCCCCGCCCCTTTTACTAAACCACGCCCATGCTGACGGCGAGGCCCCTCCCCTTTTACTAAACCACGTCCATGCTGACGGCGAGGCCCCGCCCCTTTTACTAAACCACGCCCATGCTGGCGGTGGGGCCCCGCCCCTTTTACTAGCCCCTCCCTCTTTACTGGCCCCGCCCCCTTTACTGACCCCGCCCCCTTTACTCACCTGAACACATGTTGGTTCTGATGGACCGGTTCTGGTTCTGGTTCTGGTTCTGGTTCTGGTCTCCGGGTCACCCAGGAACCCCCCAGGAAGAAGACCCGTCCCTCAGTCAACAGGAAGTGATGCAACACGAACTAGGGAAGCCCCGATACCGATCAGAATCAGAATCAGGTTTATTATTGGCAGTTTAGAAAAACATGTTTTTGACTTCGGATACACCGGCGGGGGGGACATCTTCACCCGGCACGGTGCATCCAAGTGATAGCCGCGGCTTCGTGGCGCTCGAAACCCGGAGACTGTTGGGGGGGCTGATAAGAAGGGGGGGGCGAGGAAGGCGTTGAGTTGAGGGAGGTGGTTATCAGTAAGTGTGTGTGAAGCGATAAGTCCGTGAACTTCACTCAGAGCTGCTCCTCAGCCAATGTCCTTGATGTTATCAGACGGCCCGGTCAGTTCTGAAACAGGTCCACAGATGTTCCTGAGAGGGGAGGGTTAGTGGGGACAGAGTCACCTTGTTTACATTCCACCAGGGAGATTGTGACCAGAGCGATCGGCCAAACCGCCCTGTCAAGGTCAGATTATAGAATCAACAATTATATTGCAAACAGACAGACTCAGTAATTTTCCGTCTGCCTTCAGTCTCTGGTTCATCAATGGCGACTCCAATCAGACGAATTTGTGATCATTTCCCGCCAAGCCGAGCTTCCAACTTCTCCAAGGTCTTCTCCATCTTGCCAATGAGCTCAAAGACGCCGCCAGCCTGCGATTCTGTTCAAGAATCACATCCAGCTTACAGCTTTGCTCCCCCAGCGTTAAAGTCTGAGTGTTGATCACCTTGCTTGATCCTTCAGCCACGTCCGGCAGCTCTGAAAGAGCCAGAACAGCTGTCGACCACTTACGCGTTTGTCGGTAGACCAGGAATCCCCCTCCTCCTATCAGGAGAAATCCTGCTATCATAAATCCAATTATGAAGCATCTTCAACGTCCTCGACAGACAGAATCACCAAACACAACGGTTTCCAATGTTTCCAGGAATCCATTGTGTATCCAGTAAAAAACATCCCATCGGTATCGGGGCGTCCCTAACACGATCGCTCCCCCTCAACACAGTTTACTGGAGTTATTGATTATTAATTATTGATATTGTTGGTTCTGGTTCTGTTGCAGGTTCTCCATGAGACGTTCCCGCAGCACACGTTCCTGATGAACGGCCTGGTGCAGGGAGTCAAGGTGAGTTCTGGTTCTGACCGGTTAGAACCAGTTCCTGGTGCCCTAACGGTCCTGGTGTGTGTGTGTGTGTGTGTGTGTGTATGTATGTATGTATATATATATATATATATATATATATATATATATATATATATATATACCCAGGGCTGCACATAAGTGGGCCGCCAGAGCGCATGCGCCGTCAAAATCCTCAGTGCGCTGTCAATCTTGTGCTGCGAAGCGCTTTTGCGTACCAACAGCTGGGGCTCATATTATTGGGTGTGGCCAGACCAGAATACTAATATTAAAAAATCTATTGGGAGAGCTTTTCCCCAGAACTGCCACTCAAAGTTGGTACTGGCCAATCACAGCGCGTCCTTACTCCCCCTTCATGCTCGTTGGGCAGGAAGAGAGGTAAGGATCAGCTTTACTGAACAAACCCCGACACGTCTCGTCAAAATGTCCAAGAAGCAAGCGCCATTAAGTAATTATTTTGGCGTTCCACCACCACCAACTACAAAGAGACGCCAAACTGAACCACTACCCGAATCCAACAGAAAACATGTGTTCCGCCGAGAAGTGGCTGCATGATGTTACGCAGCGACGCGCACCGTACGTTCGCGCTCCCGCGTATCCGACCCCGTAAGCTCTGCGTTGATGCAACGCGGAACCATAAATCAGCCAGTGTCCGTCACTGCGTGCAGCAGTTTCCTGCACCAGCAAGACGCTGCTCTCTGATTATGGCTCACAGTTTATGAAAACCCCAAATAAAAAATAAATTAGAGAATATTTTATGAAATCAATAAACAATTCCATCATCAAAATTATAACAAATAAAAGGTTCAACATATCTTGCTTTGCATGTAATAAGACTAGGTAATATATTAGTTTCACCTTTTAAGTTGAATTATTGAAATAGATTAACTTTTACACCATATTCCAGTTGAATTATTGAAATAAATGAACTTTTACACCAAATTCTAGTTGAATTATTGAAATAAATTAACTTTTACACCATATTCTAGTTGAATTATTGAAATACGTTAATTTTTACACCAAATTCTAGTTGAATTATTGAAATAAGTTAACTTTTACACCATATTCTTCACCTGTATGTATATTCTACACCTTGGCTGATGTGGACATACATGTAGGAGGATATTTCAGCTGCTATATGGGTGGCTGTCTGTACAGTCATGCAAGTTCAATGCTATTAAAGAACACGTTTTTTCATATAAAATAAACACATTTTTATGCAGTTTAGAAGTTTTGGGGCTTTTTTTTGGCTCCTGCACTGCTGAAATCGGGGCGTCCTTTATTTCTATTTCTGAAAGTTGGCAACCCTAGGTGCAAAATATTCCATGAGCATCCCAATCTGGCCGATAAAAACTGTAACTTTTATACTGACTCTACAGACTAACACGCACCATCATTTGTTAATTAATCTTTATAAGTGAATAAATATCATTTTGCCTATAACTTATTCCTGCATCCCTCATCGATCCGGTGAGACGGGTCACCGCGTTTTTGGAGCCCCAAGTCACTTATCCAGGGGCTCCTCTGAGCACCAGACCAAAATAATTATGTGCAGCCATATATATATATATATATATATATATATATATATATATATATATATATATATATATATATATATATATATATATGTTATAAGGTAATAATATATGTTATAATGTAAATATAAATATTACTAAGAATACTATAGAAATATTCATTTAATATAAATACCATGTCATAGCTATCTGTTTCTTGTTATTTTCTTCTATTCACAAGTATGCAGTGTCATAACTACATCTCTGACGTTCATAACAAACCAAACTGTTTGAAAATCTGTCGAGAATTGAGCAAGTTACGGTTGTTTAAGCAGTACAGGCACCATTAAACACAATGTTATGAGTGAGCGAGCTCTCCTGTGGCAAGATGGCCGCCGAGTCATCTAGCCTTTATATATGTCTATGTCCTCAGGACTTCCTGTCCTTCCTGTCGGCTCCTCTGATTGGTTGATGTGTTGGTCTCCTCAGGACTTCCTGTCCTTCCTGTCCTCTGATTGGTTGATGTGTTGGTCTCCTCAGGGCTTCCTGTCCTTCCTGTCCTCTGATTGGTTGATGTTTTGGTCTCCTCAGGACTTCCTGTCCTTCCTGTCCTCTGATTGGTTGATGTTTTGGTCTCCTCAGGGCTTCCTGTCCTTCCTGTCGGCTCCTCTGATTGGTGCTCTGTCAGACATCTGGGGGAGGAAGTCCTTCCTCCTCCTGACCGTCTTCTTCACCTGCGCGCCCATCCCCTTCATGAGGATCAGCCCCTGGTGAGTTAACCCCGCCCCCAAACCCATAAACCCCGCCCCCAAACCCTAACCACGCCCCCAAACCCCTAAACCACGCCCCCAAACCCTACACGCCCCCATCCCCTTCATGAGGATCAGCCCCTGGTGAGTTAACCCCGCCCCCAAACCCACAAACCACACCCCAAACCCCTAAACCCCGCCCCAAACCACGCCCCAAACAATAACCACGCCCCCTAAACCACGCCCCCACTGCTCCGTCATGTTTCATCATTTCACCTTATAATATCTGTTAGGGAGCTAAATGCTCCGTCTGACACTTCCTGCTCCATCACTTCCTGCTCCGTCACTTCCTGCTCCGTCACTTCCTGCTCCGTCACTTCCTGCTCCGTCACTTCCTGCTCCGTCACTTCCAGCTCCGTCACTTCCAGCTCCGTCACTTCCTGCTCCGTCACTTCCTGCTCCGTCACTTCCTGCTCCGTCACTTCCTGCTCCGTCACTTCCTGCTCCGTCACTTCCTGCTCCGTCCGTCACTTCCTGCTCCGTCCGTCACTTCCTGCTCCGTCCGTCACTTCCTGCTCCGTCCGTCACTTCCTGCTCCGTCCGTCACTTCCTGCTCCGTCACTTCCTGCTCCGTCACTTCCTGCTCTGTCACTTCCTGCTCCGTCACTTCCTGCTCCGTCACTTCCTGCTCCGTCACTTCCTGCTCTGTCACTTCCTGCTCCGTCAATTCCTGCTCCGTCACTTCCTTCTCCGTCCGTCACTTCCTGCTCCGTCCGTCACTTCCTGCTCCGTCCGTCACTTCCTGCTCCGTCACTTCCTGCTCCGTCCGTCACTTCCTGCTCCGTTACTTCCTGCTCCGTCACTTCCTGCTCTAACAACTTCCTGTCCTGTTTCCAGGTGGTACTTCGCTCTGATCTCCGTCTCGGGGATTTTCGCCGTCACCTTCTCCGTGATCTTCGCCTACGTCGCTGACATCACAGAGGAGCACGAGAGGAGCACCGCCTACGGCCTGGTAACCACGCCCCCTAAACAAACCACGCCCCTAACCACGCCCACAGACCGAACCACGCCCCCTAACCACGCCCACAAACTAAACCATGCCCACAGACCGAACCACGCCCCCAAACCACGCCTGTTTTGGGAGAAATCTCAATTAGGTTCTAGGAGTGGTCGGCTGTACCAAAATGAATCACACACACACACCTCGCTTCTGCTATAAGATATGAATACATTTATTCATATCTTATAGGGAGGCTATACCCTCCTGCCCCCATGGGACATTTTTTGCTGGATACACAATGGATTCCTGGAAACATTGGAAACCGTTGTGTTTGGTGATTCTGTCTGTCGAGGACGTTGAAGATGCTTCATAATTGGATTTATGATAGCAGGATTTCTCCTGATAGGAGGAGGGGGATTCCTGGTCTACCGACAAACGCGTAAGTCGTCGACAGCTGTTCTGGCTCTTTCAGAGCTGCTGGACGTGGCTGAAGGATCAAGCAAGGTGATCAACACTCAGACTTTAACGCTGGGGGAGCAAAGCTGTAAGCTGGATGTGATTCTTGAACAGAATCGCAGGCTGGCGGCGTCTTTGAGCTCATTGGGAAGATGGAGAAGACCTTGGAGAAGTTGGAAGCTCGGCTTGGCGGAAATTGATCACAAATTCGTCTGATTGGAGTCGCCATTGATGAACCAGAGACTGAAGGCAGACGTAAAATTACTGAGTCTGTCTGTTCTTTAATATAATTGTTGATTCCATAATCTGGCCTTGACAGAGCGGTTTGGCCGATCGCTCTGGTCACAATCTCCCTGGTGGAATGTAAACAAGGTGACTCTGCCCCCACTAACCCTCCCCTCTCAGGAACATCTGTGGACCTGTTTCAGAACTGACCGGGCCGTCTGATAACATCAAGGACATTGGCTGAGAGCAGCTCTGAGCGAAGTTCACGGACTGACTCTTCACCTGACCGCAGTTTCGCTGCTCCGACCAACCGTTGTCCGATTTAATCTGATCTGATCCTTAGTTTGATCAATAACCTGATCTGATCTGAGTAAATGTTTATTCCCTCCGCAGGTGTCGGCCACCTTCGCCGCCAGCCTGGTGACCAGTCCGGCCATCGGCGCCTTCCTGTCGGCGCGCTACGGCGACAGCCTGGTGGTGCTGGTTGCCACGGTGATCGCCGTGCTGGACATCGCCTTCGTGTTCTTCCTGGTCCCCGAGTCGCTGCCCAACAAGACCCGGCTGACGTCCTGGGGCCTCCCCCTCACCTGGGAGCAGGCCGACCCCTTCAGCGTGAGTTAGCACCGTAGCTTAGCATCCTAGCTTAGCCTGGGAGCAGGCCGACCCCTTCAGCGTGAGTTAGCACCGTAGCTTAGCATCCTAGCTTAGCCTGGGAGCAGGCCGACCCCTTCAGCGTGAGTTAGCACCGTAACTTAGCATCCTAGCTTAGCCTGGGAGCAGGCCGACCCCTTCAGCGTGAGTTAGCACCGTAGCTTAGCATCCTAGCTTAGCCTGGGAGCAGGCCCACCCCTTCAGCGTGAGTTAGCACCGTAGCTTAGCATCCTAGCTTAGCCTGGGAGCAGGCCCACCCCTTCAGCGTGAGTTAGCATCGTAGCTTAGCCTGGGAGCAGGCCGACCCCTTCAGCGTGAGTTAGCATCGTAGCTTAGCATCCTAGCTTAGCATCCTAGCTTAGCCTGGGAGCAGGCCCACCCCTTCAGCGTGAGTTAGCATCGTAGCTTAGCCTGGGAGCAGGCCGACCCCTTCAGCGTGAGTTAGATGATAAATCATAAAAAAAAATATTCATTTTCTTCTTTTTTTTTTAAATCAATATAAACGATATTGTCTCGTACCATATCACGTTTGAAAATATATCGATATATATTAAAATCTTGATATATCGCCCAGCCCTATTAGCATCCTAGCTTAGCCTGGGAGCAGGCCGACCCCTTCAGCGTGGATAGATGTCTATGGGGTCTTCCCCCACCTGGTTCTGGTCCTGGTTCTGGTCCTGGTTCTGGTTCTGGTTCTGGTTCTGTTTCAGTCCCTAAGACGGGTGGTTCTGGTTCTGGTTCTGGTCCTGGTTCTGGTTCTGACCCGGTTCTGGTTCTGTTTCAGTCCCTAAGACGGGTGGTTCTGGTTCTGGTCCTGGTTCTGGTCCTGGTTCTGGTTCTGACCCGGTTCTGGTTCTGACCCGGTTCTGGTTCTGTTTCAGTCCCTCAGACGGGTGGTTCTGGTTCTGGTTCTGACCCGGTTCTGGTCCTGGTTCTGACCCGGTTCTGGTTCTGTTTCAGTCCCTCAGACGGGTGGGTAAAGACTCCACGGTTCTGCTGATCTGTGTCACCGTGTTCCTGTCCTACCTGCCTGAAGCTGGACAGTATTCTTCCTTCTTCCTCTACCTGAGACAGGTATGCACACCTGTACCTGTGTGTGTGTGTGTGTACACACACACACACACACACACACACACACACACACACCTGTACACACACACACACACACACACACACACACCTACACCTGTACACACACACACACACACACACACACACCTACACCTGTACACACACACACACACACACACACACACCTACACCTGTACACACACACACACACACACACACACACACACACACCTGCACACACACACACACACACACACACACCTGTACACACACACCTACACCTGTACACACACACACACACACACACACACACACACACACACCTGCCTGAAGCTGGACAGTACTCCAGCTTCTTCCTGTACCTGAGACAGGTGAGATATACACACCTGTACATACACACACACACACATATATATATATATATATATATATATATATATATATATATATATATATATATATATATATATATATATATATATATATATATATATATATATTAGGGGTATAACGATACACTAATGTAGCGTAGCGCCGCTGGACACTGCTTGTGAAGGGACTGTTTGGCAGTTGCACTGTTTACAGTGGACACATGTGGGTGAAAACGAAAGTCCCACAACTGTTCCAGAACACGAGTCATAAGTGCCGCCACCTCCTTGTAAACGGCATCATGTTGTGAGGCCATGCAAACCTGTATTTATACTAGTGTGGACATTAATGTTTTTCTACAATATTTCCTCCTCATGACAGTAAAATAGTCCATTCTAAGCCAATTTACTGCAGCAATTCCTTTCCAAATCATTAGAAAATGTGGTTTACACCCAGTTGTGCATGAAAAAAAAATACAGTGATATACCGTGAAACCGATATAATTTTGAAAAATACCGTGATATAAATGTTTGGTTTCTTTTTACATCAGTAAAAGTTCAGAGCTTAAACCTGCCAAAACGGAACTAGTTTCTTCTGAGCGGAGGAAGATTTTGGTCCGCGGGTCGAGGCGCGGTCGTTACTAGTCGTTACTCGTCAACACAATAGATTAATGTTAATAACCCAATATCAGATACATCTTGTCACCTCCACGACAACTATTGTGACGTTTTTGTATCGCAAAATTTCGTGGCAGATATAGAAACATGTTTCCGTGTCTTCCGTGTTTTCTTCAGTTTTTCTGTTTCTGTTCCAGGTGATTGAGTTTTCTCCTGAAGCCATCGCTGCCTTTATCGCCATGGTGGGAATCCTGTCCATCATCGCCCAGGTATTAATAACTATTAATATTAATAATAATAATACTAATAATCCTGTCCATCATCGCCCAGGTATTAATGATTAATAACTGTTAATAATAATTAATAATCCTGTCCATCATCGCCCAGGTATTAATAACTATTAATATTAATAATAATAATACTAATTAAAGCTGCAAGCAGCGATGAACGGGCCCTCGCACTCACGGCCACCGCCCCCCATAAGCATATCAGAAACGACACCACCCACGACTTCCTATGTCAAACCATTCAAAAGTTATAGCAGAAAAAAGGGACAACCAATCAGAAGAAGGGGCGGGGCTAATTCAGGCCAATGAAGGTCAAGGACTCCATAAAGAATCTGATGACACCACCCACGACTCTCTATGTCAAACCATTCCAAAGTTATAGCAGAAAATCGGGACAACCAATCAGAAGAAGGGGCGGGGCTAATTAAGGCCAACGAAGCTTAAGGACTCATTACAGAATCCCATGACACCACCCACAACTTCCTATGTCAAACCATTCAAAAGTTATGGCAGAGAAAAGTATTCTAGGGGGCGCTGTTGAGCCATTTTGCCACGCCCATTAATACAAACCATGAAATATAAATTTATCGCCAGGCCTGCCTTGCATGCAAAATTTGGTGACTTTTGGGGAACTATCAAATATGGACCAATCAAATGAAGGGTGGCGCGCTTTTTGGCGTCTAGCGTCGCCACGGTAACACTTTTGAAAGAGAAAAGTAATGCGAGTAGTCGCAGGATAGAGACGCACATTTTGATGTATAACACATCTGGGTTCATGTTACGGTTCGGGCCGTATTAATTCTCGAAGGAATGGCATATATTGCTCCAAAATTACGTGATTCATTCAGAATGTTCAAAATGGCCGACTTCCTGTTCGGTTTCGACCATGGTGCCAAGAGACTTTTCTGTAAGTTGCAACATGATACAGGTGTGTACCGACTTTCGTTCATGTACGTCAAACCGTATTATGGGGCTTGAGGCGCAAAGTTTTTTCTGTCTGAACCAATCAGATGAAGGGTGGGCGCGCTTTTTGGCGTCTAGCGTCGCCACGGTAACGCTTTTGAGAGAGAAAAGTAATGCGTGGTGTCGGAGGATGGAGACGCACATTTTGATGTATAACACACCTAGGTGCTCGTTACGGTTCGGGCCGTATTAACTGCCGAAGGAATGGCATAAATTTCGCCAAAATGACACAATTAATTCAAAATGGCCGACATCCTGTTCGGTTTCGGGCATGACGCCAAGAGACTTTTCTTTAAGTTGCGTCATGATACAGGTGTGTACCGATTTTCGTGCATGTACGTCAAACCGTATTGTGGGGCTTGAGGCACAAAGTTTTCCGGGGGGCGCTGTTGAGCCATTTTGCCACGCCCATTAATGCAATCCATTAAATATCAAATTTTTCGCCAGGCCTGACTTGCATGCAAAATTTGGTGACTTTTTGGGCACGTTAAGGGGGGCAAAAAGGCCCTCCTTTCGTCAGAAAAATAATAAGAATAATAATAAAAAAAATACAAATAATTCCTACAGATACAATAGGGCCTTCGCACTGAAGGTGCTCGGGCCCTAATAATCCTGTCCATCATCGCCCAGGTATTAATAACTATTAATAATTAATAATACTAATAATCCTGTCCATCATCGCCCAGGTATTAATAACTATTAATATTAATAATAATAATAATACTAATAATCCTGTCCATCATCGCTCAGGTATTATTAACTATACAATACAATACAACTTTATTTCTAAAGCACTTTAAAAACACCAACATGGTCCAAAGTGCTGGACAGGCAAATGAAAGACAACACAGAAGAATAAAATACTAATAAAAGGATAAAATAAGCACAACTGTCTTGCTAGGTGTTAAAAGCCAAGGAGAAAAGGTGAAAGGTTTTAAGAAGAGATTTAAAAACAGACAGAGAGGAGGCCTGTTTTATTTGCTGAGGCAGGTTGTTCCAAAGCTCCAAACTATTAATAACTAACTAACTAATAACTATTAATAATAATTAATAATACTAATAATCCTGTCCATCATCGCTCAGGTATTATTAATTATTAATAATAATAATTAATAATACTAATCATCCTGTCCATCACTCAGGTATTAATGATTAATAATACTAATAATCCTGTCCATCATCGCTCAGGTATTAATGATTAATAATAATTAATAATACTAATAATCCTGTCCATCATCGCTCAGGTATTAATAATTAATAATACTAATAATCCTGTCCATCATCGCTCAGGTATTAATGATTAACAATACCGTATTGTCCCGATTATAAGACGACCCTGATTATAAGACGACCCTGATTATAAGACGACCCTCTTTTTCAAGACTCAAGTTTGAAGAAAGACTTTTTGAACACCAAATTAAATTTTTATACAGAAAATAATGACAGTACATCTGAAACAAATGATTATAACAATATATTTGAGAGAAAAAGCCTGTTATTTTGCCTCATTGAAACCATCATGTTGAAGTTTGCATCATAACTTCTCCTCAGCTGCCGGTTCACCTGCCGAACTTCACCCACTTTTCTCCAGATTGTCGCTACGTTTCTCCATTTTCTGTTATCTCTTCTCTTATTTTCTTCTCTTTTCTTTCTTATACTATTTTTATTTTTCTTCTTCGTGACGGGTTCACTTTGTCCTGGGGAGTTTAGTTCAGCATTCGCTTTAAAGATATCTGGCGCCATCTAGTGGTGTGAATGGGTATAACGTCTAGACCCCGAATGTAAGACGACCCACTTTTTCAGTCTTATTTCAATGTAAAAAATGTATTTTCAGGCCGATACGGTAATAATAATCCTGTCCATCATCGCCCAGGTATTAATAACTATTAATAATAATAATGATAATGATAATAATAATAATACTAATAATAATAATAATTCATCACCATGGTGGGAATCAGATGTTCCTTCCAGACTCTCCTGTTAACCTGGTCTGATCTGGTTCCTGGTCTGGTCTGATCCTGTTCTGGTTCTGGTTCTGATCCTGATCTGGTTCTGATTCTGGTTCTGGTTCCAGACTCTCCTGTTCAGTCTGCTGATGATGGTTCTGGTTCTGGTTCTGATCCTGATCTGGTTCTGATTCTGGTTCTGGTTCTGGTTCTGATCCTGTTGTGGTTCTGGTTCCAGACTCTCCTGTTCAGTCTGCTGATGATGGTTCTGGTTCTGGTTCTGGTCTGATCCTGTTGTGGTTCTGGTTCCAGACTCTCCTGTTCAGTCTGCTGATGAGGACCATTGGGAAGAAGAACACGGTTCTGTTGGGTCTGGGGTTCCAGATCCTGCAGCTGGCCTGGTACGGCTTCGGGTCGGAGCCCTGGTGAGTCCGGGTTTGGATCTGGGTTGGGGTTGGGTTAGGGGTCAGGGTTAGGGGTCAGGGTTAGAGGTCAGGGTTAGAGGTCAGGGTTAGAGGTCAGGGTTAGGGGTAGATATAAACCCTAACTCTGGTCTGGGTTGGGGTCAGGTTAGGGGTCAGGGTTAGGAGTTAGAGGTCAGGGTTAGGGGTCAGGATTAGGGGTCAGGATTAGGGGTCAGAGGTCAGGGTTAGGGTCAGGGGCAGATATAAACCCTAACCTACTCTGGTTCCTCCAGGATGATGTGGGCCGCCGGGACCATCGCTGCCATGTCCTCCATCACTTTCCCAGCAGTCTCTGCTCTGGTCTGGGTCAGGGATAGGGGTTAGGTTAGGGGTCAGGGTTAGGGTGAGGGGTTAGGGTTAGGGTTAGGGGTCAGGGTTAGGGGTCAGGGGTAGGGATAGGGGTTAGGTTAGGGGTCAGGGTTAGGGTTAGGGTTAGGGGTTAGGTTTGGGGGTTAGGGGTTAGGGGTCAGAGGTAGATGTAAACCCTAACCTGGTCTAATGTTCCTCCAGGATGATGTGGGCCGCCGGGACCATCGCTGCCATGTCCTCCATCACTTTCCCAGCAGTCTCTGCTCTGGTTTCCCACAGCGCGTCACCGGACCAGCAAGGTGAGAACAGGAACTGATTTATTTCTGTTATTTTGTTTTATTAGGGCCCTAGCACTGACAGAGCGAAGGCCTTATTGTATCTGTAGGAGATGTTTGGTTTTTTTTACACGTTTTTCTTTGTTTTTATTTTCCTTCTGATGAAATGAGGTCTTTTTTCCCCTAAACGTGCCCCAAAAGTCACCAAATTTTTCACCAAGCCAGGCCTGGTGAAAAATGTGATATTTAATGGTTTGCATTAATGGGCGTGGCCTAACAGCTCAACAGCGCCCCCTAGAAAACTTTGTGCCTCAAGCCCCACAATACGGTTTGACGTACATGCAGGTAAATCGGTACACACCTGTATCATGTCGCAACTTAAAGAAAAGTCTTGGCGCCATGGCCCAAACCCAACAGGAAGTCTGCTATTTTGAATTAATCGTGTCATTTTGGCGCAATTTATGCCATTCCTTCGGCAGTTAATACGGCCCGAACCGTATCGTGCCCCCAGGTGTGTTATACATCAAAATGTGCGTCTCCATCCTGCAACAACAAGCATTACTTTTCTCAGTCAAAAGTGTTACCATGGCAACGATAGACGCCAAAAAGCCCCGCCCACCCTTCTTCTGATTGGTCCATATCTGATAGTTCCTACTTTCTGCCATAACTTTTGAATGGTTTGATATAGAGTAGTGGGTGGTTTCATCCGCTAAATGTCCAAGTCTGAAGAATCTACATGAAGTGCTACAAGCTTCCACTGCAGCCTGAACGTGCACCAGGGTGGAGGGCCGTTCATCGCTGCTGGCAGCTTTGTTTTTTGTTTTATTTTGGTTTATTCTGTGTTCCTTATGTCTTTTTGTTATAAAAAGCAGTATTTACTCTGTAAAATGCAGAATTGTGATGGTCCCACCTGTAAAACTGGCTCTGAACTGGTGTTGGGTTAGAGTTAGTCTCTCTAGGGTTAGAGTTAGTCTCTCTAGGGTTAGAGTTGGTCTCTCTAGGGTTAGTCTCTCTAGGGTTAGAGTTAGTCTCTCTAGGGTTAGAGTTAGTCTCTCTAGGGTTAGGGTTAGTCTCTCTAGGGTTAGGGTTAGTCTCTCTAGGGTTAGTCTCTCTAGGGTTAGAGTTAGTCTCTCTAGGGTTAGAGTTAGTCTCTCTAGGGTTAGGGTTAGTCTCTCTAGGGTTAGGGTTAGTCTCTCTAGGGTTAGGGTTGGTCTCTCTAGGGTTAGGGTTAGTCTCTCTAGGGTTAGAGTTAGTCTCTCTAGGGTTAGAGTTAGTCTCTCTAGGGTTAGAGTTAGTCTCTCTAGGGTTAGAGTTAGTCTCTCTAGGGTTAGGGTTAGTCTCTCTAGGGTTAGAGTTAGTCTCTCTAGGGTTAGAGTTAGTCTCTCTAGGGTTAGAGTTAGTCTCTCTAGGGTTAGAGTTAGTCTCTAGGGTTAGAGTTAGTCTCTAGGGTTAGAGTTAGGCTACGTTCACACTGCAGCTCCCAAGTGACCCAAATCCGATTTTTTGCTCATATGTGACTCAGATCCGATTTGTTTATGACAGTGTGAACAGCACAAGTCACATGGAATCTGATCTTTTCAAATCAGATTCAGGTCGCTTCCATATGTGGTTCTAAATCGGATACAGGTCTGATGTTTTGCAATGCGACCGCAGTGTGAACAGGCAGGTCGGAATTAATGCGACTTTGACGTCACACGCAGAGCCCCGAGCCGCAGGGGAGACACGGGAGACGGCTGGGGTCCCTCCGGGCCGCCTCCGCCTCCGCCTCCGCCTCCGCCTCCGCCTCCGCCTCTCCTCCTCCTCTCCTCCTCACCTCCTCCTCTCCTCCTCCTCTCCTCCGCGCTCACCTTTTTCAACTACGACCTCAGATCAGACGAGACAACCCGCTGAATTTAAGCATTACTAAATAAAGAAGCTAAGGATTCAAATCAGGAAGCGGTCGTGGTCGCATAACCTGCCCGTTTTACAGCGAGCTGGGCCGTGTGTTAGGTGATAAACCCAGCTGAACGCCGGAGAGCAGAGCTGACACTCCGGGGAGCGGAGCTAGAGCCCTGCTATAGCGGGACTGTTTTCTTCATCCCGCTGCATTTGCGCCCGCAGTGTTTACATCCACTCCCGCCCGCTCCCGCAAAACTCTGAGAATTCATGCCCGCACAATGATAAAGATGCAAGAGAAACGTCCTTGACAAATCTATCTGATTTAATGTTAACATGATAATTGTGGAGCTTGATGGATAATTGGCAGTTCACAGGCACCTGTTGGATGCAAATCCATCATTGTCATCATCACACGCCTCTGCGCATGCGGGTCAGTTCAGGGCCGCGATGCGTTCACACTCGAGTCGGATATAGGACACATTTTAAAAGATAATGTGAACAGCCACACAAAAAAATCGGATATGGGAAAAAATCGGAATTGAGCATTAAGGACTGCAGTGTGAACGTAGCCTTAGTCTCTCTAGGGTTAGGGTTGGTCTCTCTAGGGTTAGAGTTGGTCTCTCTAGGGTTGGTCTCTCTAGGGTTAGAGTTAGTCTCTCCAGGGTTAGTCTCTCTAGGGTTGGTCTCTCTAGGGTTAGGGTTAGTCTCTCTAGGGTTAGAGTTGGTCTCTCTAGGGTTAGTCTCTCTAGGGTTGGTCTCTCTAGGGTTAGAGTTAGTCTCTAGGGTTAGAGTTAGTCTCTAGGGTTAGGGTTAGTCTCTCTAGGGTTAGAGTTGGTCTCTCTAGGGTTAGAGTTAGTCTCTAGGGTTAGAGTTGATCTCTCTAGGGTTAGTCTCTCTAGGGTTAGAGTTAGTCTCTCTAGGGTTAGTCTCTCTAGGGTTGGTCTCTCTAGGGTTAGAGTTGGTCTCTCTAGGGTTAGAGTTTGTCTCTCTAGGGTTAGAGTTGGTCTCTCTAGAGTTAGAGTTAGTCTCTCTAGGGCTAGAGTTAGTCTCTCTAGGGTTAGAGTTAGTCTATCTAGGGTTAGTCTCTCTAGGGTTAGAGTTGGTCTCTCTAGGGTTAGAGTTGGTCTCTCTAGGGTTAGGGTTAGTCTCTCTAGGGTTAGAGTTGGTCTCTCTAGGGTTAGAGTTGGTCTCTCTAGGGTTAGAGTTAGTCTCTCTAGGGTTAGAGTTAGTCTCTCTAGGGTTAGAGTTGGTCTCTCTAGGGTTAGAGTTGGTCTCTCTAGGGTTAGAGTTGGTCTCTCTAGGGTTAGAGTTAGTCTCTCTAGGGTTAGAGTTAGTCTCTCTAGGGTTAGAGTTAGTCTCTCTAGGGTTAGAGTTAGTCTCTCTAGGGTTGGTCTCTCTAGGGTTAGAGTTAGTCTCTCTAGGGTTAGAGTTGGTCTCTCTAGGGTTAGTCTCTCTAGGGTTAGTCTCTCTAGGGTTAGTCTCTCTAGGGTTGGTCTCTCTAGGGTTAGAGTTGGTCTCTCTAGGGTTAGGGTTGGTCTCTCTAGGGTTAGGGTTGGTCTCTCTAGGGTTAGGGTTGGTCTCTCTAGGGTTAGCGTTGGTCTCTCTAGGGTTAGGGTTAGTCTCTCTAGGGTTAGCGTTAGTCTCTCTAGGGTTAGGGTTGGTCTCTCTAGGGTTAGGGTTGGTCTCTCTAGGGTTAGGGTTGGTCTCTCTAGGGTTAGGGTTAGTCTCTCTATGGTTAGAGTTAGTCTCTCTAGGGTTAGAGTTAGTCTCTCTAGGGTTAGAGTTGGTCTCTCTAGGGTTAGAGTTAGTCTCTCTAGGGTTAGAGTTAGTCTCTCTAGGGTTAGTGTTAGTCTCTCTAGGGTTAGAGTTAGTCTCTCTAGGGTTAGAGTTAGTCTCTCTAGGGTTAGAGTTAGTCTCTCTAGGGTTAGTCTCTCTAGGGTTAGAGTTAGTCTCTCTAGGGTTAGTCTCTCTAGGGTTAGAGTTAGTCTCTCTAGGGTTGGGGTTAGTCTCTCTAGGGTTAGTGTTAGTCTCTCTAGGGTTAGGGTTAGTCTCTCTAGGGTTCGAGTTAGTCTCTCTAGGGTTAGTGTTAGTCTCTCTAGAGTTAGAGTTGGTCTCTCTAGGGTTAGTCTCTCTAGGGTTAGAGTTAGTCTCTCTAGTTTCAGAGTTAGTCTCTCTAGGGTTAGAGTTGGTCTCTCTAGGGTTAGAGTTAGTCTCTCTAGGGTTAGAGTTAGTCTCTCTAGGGTTAGAGTTGGTCTCTCTAGGGTTAGAGTTAGTCTCTCTAGGGTTAGAGTTAGTCTCTCTAGGGTTAGAGTTAGTCTCTCTAGGGTTAGAGTTAGTCTCTCTAGGGTTAGAGTTAGTCTCTCTAGGGTTGGGGTTAGTCTCTCTAGGGTTAGTGTTAGTCTCTCTAGGGTTAGGGTTAGTCTCTCTAGGGTTCGAGTTAGTCTCTCTAGGGTTAGTGTTAGTCTCTCTAGAGTTAGAGTTGGTCTCTCTAGGGTTAGTCTCTCTAGGGTTAGAGTTAGTCTCTCTAGTTTCAGAGTTAGTCTCTCTAGGGTTAGAGTTGGTCTCTCTAGGGTTAGAGTTAGTCTCTCTAGGGTTAGAGTTAGTCTCTCTAGGGTTAGAGTTGGTCTCTCTAGGGTTAGAGTTAGTCTCTCTAGGGTTAGAGTTAGTCTCTCTAGGGTTAGAGTTAGTCTCTCTAGGGTTAGAGTTAGTCTCTCTAGGGTTAGAGTTAGTCTCTCTAGGGTTAGGGTTAGTCTCTCTAGGGTTAGAGTTAGTCTCTCTAGGGTTAGAGTTAGTCTCTCTAGGGTTAGAGTTAGTCTCTCTAGGGTTAGAGTTAGTCTCTCTAGGGTTAGAGTTAGTCTCTCTAGGGTTAGAGTTAGTCTCTCTAGGGTTAGTCTCTCTAGGGTTAGAGTTAGTCTCTCTAGGGTTAGTCTCTCTAGGGTTCGAGTTAGTCTCTCTAGGGTTAGTGTTAGTCTCTCTAGAGTTAGAGTTGGTCTCTCTAGGGTTAGTCTCTCTAGGGTTAGAGTTAGTCTCTCTAGTTTCAGAGTTAGTCTCTCTAGGGTTAGAGTTGGTCTCTCTAGGGTTAGGGTTAGTCTCTAGGGTTAGAGTTAGTCTCTCTAGGGTTAGAGTTAGTCTCTGTAGGGTTAGAGTTAGTCTCTCTAGGGTTAGTCTCTCTAGGGTTAGAGTTAGTCTCTGTAGGGTTAGAGTTAGTCTCTCTAGGGTTAGTCTCTCTAGGGTTAGGGTTAGTCTCTCTAGGGTTAGTGTTAGTCTCTCTAGGGTTAGAGTTAGTCTCTCTAGGGTTAGTGTTAGTCTCTCTAGGGTTAGAGTTAGTGTCTCTAGGGTTAGAGTTAGTCTCTCTAGGGTTAGAGTTAGTCTCTCTAGGGTTAGAGTTGGTCTCTCTAGGGTTGGTCTCTCTAGGGTTAGAGTTAGTCTCTAGGGTTAGAGTTGGTCTCTCTAGGGTTGGTCTCTCTAGGGTTAGTGTTAGTCTCTCTAGGGTTAGAGTTAGTCTCTCTAGGGTTAGAGTTAGTCTCTCTAGGGTTAGAGTTAGTCTCTCTAGGGTTAGAGTTAGTCTCTCTAGGGTTAGAGTTGGTCTCTCTAGGGTTAGAGTTGGTCTCTCTAGGGTTAGAGTTGGTCTCTCTAGGGTTAGGGTTAGTCTCTCTAGGGTTAGGGTTAGTCTCTCTAGGGTTAGGGTTGGTCTCTCTAGGGTTAGAGTTAGTCTCTCTAGGGTTGGTCTCTCTAGGGTTAGAGTTAGTCTCTCTAGGGTTAGAGTTAGTCTCTCTAGGGTTAGTGTTGGTCTCTCTAGGGTTAGAGTTAGTCTCTCTAGGGTTAGGGTTAGTCTCTCTAGGGTTAGGGTTAGTCTCTCTAGGGTTAGGGTTAGTCTCTCTAGAGTTAGTCTCTCTAGGGTTAGAGTTAGTCTCTCTAGGGTTAGAGTTAGTCTCTCTAGGGTTAGAGTTAGTCTCTCTAGGGTTAGAGTTAGTCTCTCTAGGGTTAGAGTTAGTCTCTCTAGGGTTAGAGTTAGTCTCTCTAGGGTTAGTCTCTCTAGGGTTAGAGTTAGTCTCTCTAGGGTTAGAGTTAGTCTCTCTAGGGTTAGTCTCTCTAGGGTTAGAGTTAGTCTCTCTAGGGTTAGAGTTAGTCTCTCTAGGGTTAGAGTTAGTCTCTCTAGGGTTAGAGTTAGTCTCTCTAGGGTTAGTCTCTCTAGGGTTAGGGTTAGTCTCTCTAGGGTTAGGGTTAGTCTCTCTAGGGTTAGAGTTAGTCTCTCTAGGGTTAGGGTTAGTCTCTCTAGGGTTAGTCTCTCTAGGGTTAGAGTTAGTCTCTCTAGGGTTAGGGTTAGTCTCTCTAGGGTTAGTCTCTCTAGGGTTAGAGTTAGTCTCTCTAGGGTTAGAGTTAGTCTCTCTAGGGTTAGAGTTAGTCTCTCTAGGGTTAGAGTTAGTCTCTCTATGGTTAGAGTTGGTCTCTCTAGGGTTAGTGTTAGTCTCTCTAGAGTTAGTCTCTCTAGGGTTAGAGTTAGTCTCTAGGGTTAGAGTTAGTCTCTCTAGGGTTAGAGTTAGTCTCTCTAGGGTTAGAGTTAGTCTCTCTAGGGTTAGGGTTAGTCTCTCTAGGGTTAGAGTTGGTCTCTCTAGGGTTAGAGTTAGTCTCTCTAGGGTTAGGGTTAGTCTCTCTAGGGTTAGAGTTAGTCTCTCTAGGGTTAGAGTTGGTCTCTCTAGGGTTAGAGTTGGTCTCTCTAGGGTTAGTCTCTCTAGGGTTAGAGTTAGTCTCTCTAGGGTTAGAGTTAGTCTCTCTAGGGTTAGAGTTAGTCTCTCTAGGGTTAGAGTTAGTCTCTCTAGGGTTAGTCTCTCTAGGGTTAGGGTTAGTCTCTCTAGGGTTAGGGTTAGTCTCTCTAGGGTTAGAGTTAGTCTCTCTAGGGTTAGGGTTAGTCTCTCTAGGGTTAGTCTCTCTAGGGTTAGAGTTAGTCTCTCTAGGGTTAGGGTTAGTCTCTCTAGGGTTAGTCTCTCTAGGGTTAGAGTTAGTCTCTCTAGGGTTAGAGTTAGTCTCTCTAGGGTTAGAGTTAGTCTCTCTAGGGTTAGAGTTAGTCTCTCTATGGTTAGAGTTAGTCTCTCTAGGGTTAGAGTTGGTCTCTCTAGGGTTAGTGTTAGTCTCTCTAGAGTTAGTCTCTCTAGGGTTAGAGTTAGTCTCTAGGGTTAGAGTTAGTCTCTCTAGGGTTAGAGTTAGTCTCTCTAGGGTTAGAGTTGGTCTCTCTAGGGTTGGTCTCTCTAGGGTTAGAGTTAGTCTCTAGGGTTAGAGTTGGTCTCTCTAGGGTTGGTCTCTCTAGGGTTAGTGTTAGTCTCTCTAGGGTTAGAGTTAGTCTCTCTAGGGTTAGAGTTAGTCTCTCTAGGGTTAGAGTTAGTCTCTCTAGGGTTAGAGTTAGTCTCTCTAGGGTTAGAGTTGGTCTCTCTAGGGTTAGAGTTGGTCTCTCTAGGGTTAGAGTTGGTCTCTCTAGGGTTAGGGTTAGTCTCTCTAGGGTTAGGGTTAGTCTCTCTAGGGTTAGGGTTGGTCTCTCTAGGGTTAGAGTTAGTCTCTCTAGGGTTGGTCTCTCTAGGGTTAGAGTTAGTCTCTCTAGGGTTAGAGTTAGTCTCTCTAGGGTTAGTGTTGGTCTCTCTAGGGTTAGAGTTAGTCTCTCTAGGGTTAGGGTTAGTCTCTCTAGGGTTAGGGTTAGTCTCTCTAGGGTTAGGGTTAGTCTCTCTAGAGTTAGTCTCTCTAGGGTTAGAGTTAGTCTCTCTAGGGTTAGAGTTAGTCTCTCTAGGGTTAGAGTTAGTCTCTCTAGGGTTAGAGTTAGTCTCTCTAGGGTTAGAGTTAGTCTCTCTAGGGTTAGAGTTAGTCTCTCTAGGGTTAGAGTTAGTCTCTCTAGGGTTAGTCTCTCTAGGGTTAGAGTTAGTCTCTCTAGGGTTAGAGTTAGTCTCTCTAGGGTTAGTCTCTCTAGGGTTAGAGTTAGTCTCTCTAGGGTTAGAGTTAGTCTCTCTAGGGTTAGAGTTAGTCTCTCTAGGGTTAGAGTTAGTCTCTCTAGGGTTAGTCTCTCTAGGGTTAGGGTTAGTCTCTCTAGGGTTAGGGTTAGTCTCTCTAGGGTTAGAGTTAGTCTCTCTAGGGTTAGGGTTAGTCTCTCTAGGGTTAGTCTCTCTAGGGTTAGAGTTAGTCTCTCTAGGGTTAGGGTTAGTCTCTCTAGGGTTAGTCTCTCTAGGGTTAGAGTTAGTCTCTCTAGGGTTAGAGTTAGTCTCTCTAGGGTTAGAGTTAGTCTCTCTAGGGTTAGAGTTAGTCTCTCTATGGTTAGAGTTGGTCTCTCTAGGGTTAGTGTTAGTCTCTCTAGAGTTAGTCTCTCTAGGGTTAGAGTTAGTCTCTAGGGTTAGAGTTAGTCTCTCTAGGGTTAGAGTTAGTCTCTCTAGGGTTAGAGTTAGTCTCTCTAGGGTTAGGGTTAGTCTCTCTAGGGTTAGAGTTGGTCTCTCTAGGGTTAGAGTTAGTCTCTCTAGGGTTAGGGTTAGTCTCTCTAGGGTTAGAGTTAGTCTCTCTAGGGTTAGAGTTGGTCTCTCTAGGGTTAGAGTTGGTCTCTCTAGGGTTAGTCTCTCTAGGGTTAGAGTTAGTCTCTCTAGGGTTAGAGTTAGTCTCTCTAGGGTTAGAGTTAGTCTCTCTAGGGTTAGAGTTAGTCTCTCTAGGGTTAGTCTCTCTAGGGTTAGGGTTAGTCTCTCTAGGGTTAGGGTTAGTCTCTCTAGGGTTAGAGTTAGTCTCTCTAGGGTTAGGGTTAGTCTCTCTAGGGTTAGTCTCTCTAGGGTTAGAGTTAGTCTCTCTAGGGTTAGGGTTAGTCTCTCTAGGGTTAGTCTCTCTAGGGTTAGAGTTAGTCTCTCTAGGGTTAGAGTTAGTCTCTCTAGGGTTAGAGTTAGTCTCTCTAGGGTTAGAGTTAGTCTCTCTATGGTTAGAGTTAGTCTCTCTAGGGTTAGAGTTGGTCTCTCTAGGGTTAGTGTTAGTCTCTCTAGAGTTAGTCTCTCTAGGGTTAGAGTTAGTCTCTAGGGTTAGAGTTAGTCTCTCTAGGGTTAGTCTCTCTATGGTTAGAGTTAGTCTCTCTAGGGTTAGAGTTAGTCTCTCTAGGGTTAGAGTTAGTCTCTCTAGGGTTAGGGTTAGTCTCTCTAGGGTTAGAGTTAGTCTCTCTAGGGTTAGAGTTGGTCTCTCTAGGGTTAGAGTTAGTCTCTCTAGGGTTAGGGTTAGTCTCTCTAGGGTTAGAGTTAGTCTCTCTAGGGTTAGAGTTGGTCTCTCTAGGGTTAGAGTTGGTCTCTCTAGGGTTAGTCTCTCTAGGGTTAGGGTTAGTCTCTCTAGGGTTAGAGTTAGTCTCTCTAGGGTTAGAGTTAGTCTCTCTAGGGTTAGAGTTAGTCTCTCTAGGGTTAGTCTCTCTAGGGTTAGAGTTAGTCTCTCTAGGGTTAGAGTTAGTCTCTCTAGGGTTAGAGTTAGTCTCTCTAGAGTTAGTCTCTCTAGGGTTAGTCTCTCTAGGGTTAGGGTTAGTCTCTCAAGGGTTAGTTTTAGTCTCTCTAGAGTTAGAGTTAGTCTCTCTAGGGTTAGGGTTAGTCTCTCTAGGGTTAGTCTCTCTAGGGTTAGAGTTAGTCTCTCTAGGGTTAGAGTTAGTCTCTCTAGGGTTAGGGTTAGTCTCTCTAGGGTTAGTCTCTCTAGGGTTAGAGTTAGTCTCTCTAGGGTTAGTCTCTCTAGGGTTAGAGTTAGTCTCTCTAGGGTTAGTCTCTCTAGGGTTAGTCTCTCTAGGGTTAGTCTCTCTAGGGTTAGGGTTAGTCTCTCTAGGGTTAGAGTTAGTCTCTCTAGGGTTAGTGTTGGTCTCTCTAGGGTTAGAGTTGGTCTCTCTAGGGTTAGAGTTAGTCTCTAGGGTTAGAGTTAGTCTCTCTAGGGTTAGTCTCTCTAGGGTTAGTCTCTCAAGGGTTAGTGTTAGTCTCTCTAGAGTTAGTCTCTCTAGGGTTAACGGTGTATATGTGTGTATTTAAGTGTGTACTTGTATATATGTGTGTTAGGTGTGGCCCAGGGCATGGTGACCGTTATAGGGGTGTGTGTATGTGTGTATTTAAGTGTGTACTTGTATACATGTGTGTACTAGGTGTGGCCCAGGGCATGGTGACCGGGATCAGGGGTGTGTAGTGTGTATTTATGTATGTATTTCTGTGTGTACTTGTACTAGGTGTGTCCCAGAACATGGTGACCGGTATAGGGGTGTGTATATGTGTGTATTTAAGTGTGTACTTGTATATATGTGTGTACTAGGTGTGGCCCAGGGCATGGTGACCGGTATACGGGTGTGTAGTGTGTATTCATGTGTGTATTTCTGTGTGTACTTGTACTAGGCGTGGCCCAGGGCATGGTGACCGGGATCAGGGGTCTCTGTAACGGACTCGGTCCGGCTCTTTACGGTTTCATCTTCTTCCTGTTCAACGTGGAGCTGATAGAGCTGCAGCCGCTGGAGAGGCCCCGGCCCGAGGTACAAGTACATACTAGTACTACACTAGTACCACACACACACTAGTACACACCAGTACCACACACTACTACACACACACTACCCCCCCACACACTAGTACTACACACTAATACCTGCTGATCGAGTTACAGCCGCTGGAGAGGCCCCGCCCCGAGGTACAAGTACACACTAGTACTACACACACACACTAGTACATACTACTACACACACTACCCCCCCACACACTAGAACATACTAGTATTACACTAGTACCACACACACACTAGTACACACCAGTACCACACACTACTACACACACTACCCCCCCACACACTAGAACATACTAGTATTACACTAATACCTACTGATCGAGCTGCAGCCGCTGGAGAGGCCCCGCCCCGAGGTACAAGTACACACTAGTACACACTAGTACATACTAGTACACACTAGTACACACTAGTACATACTAGTACTACACACTAGTACACACTAGTACATACCAGTACACACTAGTACACACTAGTACACACTAGTACATACTAGTACACACTAGTACACACTGGTTTACATTCCGTCCCCCTAACGTGTCGTCCCCCCCCCTACAGAAGGCCGTGGTTCCCGGCCCCCCCTTCCTGTTCGGAGCGTGTGCGGTTCTGCTCGCTCTTCTCGTCGCCATCTTTATCCCGGACCGCCGCCCGTCACCCGACACCGCCGCTGCAGGCTCCGCCCACAAGCCCGGTGCCATGGCGACGGCCCAGAGCCCCGCCCAGGCCACGCCCACCAGCGACGCCGAGGACATCGAGCCGCTTCTGCAGGACAGCAGCATGTGACCCCCGGGGACCAATCAGGAACCTCACTGGGGACAGGTGAGAACCAATCAGAGCCCTCGCTGAGTTACAGGTGAGAACCAATCAGGAACCTCACTGGGGACAGGTGAGAACCAATCAGGAACCTCGCTGGGGACAGGTGAGAACCAATCAGGAACCTCGCTGGGGACACCTAAAATGTACACTTTTCAAGATATGAGCGCTCAAGCGAGGACTGGAAATCACTTTTTTGTCAAATCCAGAGTGTAGCTTTCATTTTTTAGAGTGCGAGAGACAGTAAAAAAATAACCTTAATTTGTATTTGTAACTCGAGCTCACGGCCAAACCGTAAAAAGGAGACAAATAATTTTTGGTCAGAATGTAGACATAGGTGTTGGGATTCATAAAATGTGACTTTGACAGGCGGGGTATGCACAAAATTTAAACGGGGGTGTTAAAGTGGCGCGAATACCTGTCTCAGTCCCCATTCACTGTAATGTAATCAAAAGTTTTCTTCAAAAAAATCTCACTTTGTTTTCGCACTGCCGTTACTAACACATTTTAAGGAATATCTGAATAAAATTAAGATTGTCAGAATCTGCCGGGTTCTGTGTCTCTCACGATGTCTTTTTTTTTTCTGCTAGGAGCTACGGTTTTCTCACAAATCGGAGTTATTTGAGAACTTGTCACAAGGCAAAATCTGGGGTTTTCTCACAGCCAAACCGGAATGTTCCTAGAGTCGAGGTTCTTGTCGCCCCTAGCAACCAGAGCTCAGCTGCTGAGGCATTGCCTGAGCCAGAACTGGTCACATGACCCAGTCAGTACAGACTTCATATACTCAGAGACGTTCAATAAACGAGACAGCCCACTACGGTTGTGTTTCCTGTATCTGTGTCACGTGACTGCCACGCCCCTTTAGGAGACAGGAAGTAGGTCCTGAGTCTATTGAGTCCTATGGGAAAAGTGAACGTGAGCACAGATTATTACCAATTCCTTCGCCCCATAGTAACCTAAGTAAATATGGGACCCATTTCTCAAAAGCCACAAACCTTCTGAACATTCTGACACCAAAATGGACATTTTCAGACCGACAGATTAGGAGAAAATGAACTTTGTTTGAGACCTGTCTCTGTCTGAGCAACACACTCTCGCCAGATTTAACATTGTTTTCCCATCGGATAAAATGAAGTTTAAAACTAAAATAAAACTTGCTTCTTTGCTTAATAATACTGTTATTTTTATTATTTAAGTATTTTTGGAAGAAAGTTGTACTGTATCTAGTGTTGTATGTTCCAAAACGATGTAGGGAGAGGGGCGGCCACGCCCACTTAGGAGACCGGAAGTGAGGTCAGAGGGGCGGCCACGCCCACTTAGGAGACAGGAAGTGAGGTCAGAGGGGCGGCCACGCCCACTTAGGAGACAGGAAGTGAGGTCAGATGGGTGGCCACGCCCACTTAGGAGACCGGAAGTGAGGTCAGAGGGGCGGCCACGCCCACTTAGGAGACAGGAAGTGAGGTCAGAGGGGCGGCCACGCCCACTTAGGAGACAGGAAGTGAGGTCAGAGGGGCGGCCACGCCCACTTAGGAGACAGGAAGTGAGGTCAGAGGGGCGACTACGCCCACTTAGGAGACAGGAAGTGAGGTCAGGGGGGCGGCCACGCCCACTTAGGAGACAGGAAGTGAGGTCAGAGGGGCGGCCACGCCCACTTAGGAGACAGGAAGTGAGGTCAGAGGGGCGGCCACGCCCACTTAGAAGACAGGAAGTGAGGTGAGAGGGGCGACCACGCCCACTTAGGAGACAGGAAGTGAGGTCAGAGGGGCGGCCACGCCCACTTAGGAGACAGGAAGTGGATACCATTTCATACCATTGGCAGTAACGGTAATGCGCTCTCTTCTATATAGAAGATCTTTGATATACTTTAACCTGGAAAATGGAGAAATCTGAACCCTGACCTTTGACCTTGGACGACCCCCAGTCCAGCTGGGAACCAGTTCATGGGATATGTACTGTATGTATATATATATATATATATATATATATATATATATATATATATATATATATATACTTATACATATTTATTATTATTATTATTATTATTGTATATATAAATGTGTATATTATATATACAAATTGGCCCCGCCCTTTCTTCTGATTGGCTGATATGTTATAGTCCAATAACTTTTGAATGGTTTGACATAGAGAGTCATGGGTGGTGTCATAGGACTCGGTATTGACTCCTTGACCTTCATTGGTGCAAATTAGCCCCGCCCATTCTTCTGATTGGCCGATATGTGAGTCCTTCACCTTTTATTGCTTGCAAAATCAAGTAATGTACTCAAATGTGCAGCAGCCCGCCGTGGCACTCTCGAAATTTCTGCGAGGAAATTGTCTAGTTATTGTTATTAACCTGTTCATTTCTCTCTGTTCCCCCAGGAGAAGCCCCTCCCACAGGAAGCCTCGCCCCCAGGAGAAGCCCCTCCCCCTGGAGAAGCCCCGCCCCCAGGAGAAGCCCCTCCCCCTGGAGAAGCCCCGCCCCCAGGAGAAGCTCCTCCCCTGGAGATTCCGAAACTCTGAAGTTGATTTTGGTGCCATTTTGTTTTTTTTACGTGTTTTTTAACAGTTTTTTTTCAGCCACACCGAGACATTCCTACAACCCTGTTACCATGAAAACAATCCCGTTACCATGGAAACAACCCCGTTACCATGGAAACAACCCTGTTACCATGGCGACCTGAAGTTCAGACTGAAACAACCCCGTTACCGTGGAAACAACCCCGTTACCGTGGAAACAACCCCGTTACCATGGCGACCTGAACTTCCTGCTGCACCGAACTTAAACTTGCTGTTACTGAACAGAAGCTTCTAAACCTGCTCTTGCTTTGTGTCTGTTTTCACCTGATTATTGATCACTGATCAATGATTGATGATGATGATCCTCTTCATCCTCCTCCTCCTCTTCATCCTCCTCCTCTTCATCCTCCTCTTCCTCCCCCACTTATACAGGAGGTTTTTATTCTCTGTATCTTCTCTGCTCTCGTGCCTCTGATGATTCACACGTTCATCTTTTCCAGAGATGAACTGATGAACTGATGATTCACTCGTTCATCTTTTCCAGAGATGAACTGATGATTCACATGTTCATCTTTTCCAGAGATGAACTGATGATTCACACGTTCATCTTTTCCAGAGATGAACTGATGATTCACACATTCATCTTTTCCAGAGATGAACTGATGATTCACACATTCATCTTTTCCAGAGATGAACTGATGAACAGATGAACTGGTGAAAGGATGAACTGATGAACTGATATCCAGCTGAGCGGCTGCTCTTTTATCTGAAGATCATTTAGTTTAATATTTCTGAAGACGATTATTATAATAATAAAGTATAAATGTAAATGAGATGTTTGGTCTTTACTTCATATTTACTTAAAGGTTCTAGTTTTTTATCTTTAATTCAAGGTTTTATTCACCTTCATTGATTTTTATTTTGTACATGTAAAAGACAACAATTAAAGAGAACATAAGAAAAAACAAAGCAAAAGAAGAATTTAATATTTTAACACTTAATATCTTAATTACATTTGCAAAAAGTAGTAGGAAGAAGTGTAACTTGTTTAATCCTACCCCCATTCACTAATCATTTATTAACACGTATTTATAATTAACTATACTATAATTATACTCACACACTTACCTATACATACACATAGTTGAGTATTTCTATATATTTGTACACACATGCCCACATAAATATTTATATAAATATACCTAGTATGGTGTAAATATCTCTATATTAACTCCATCTGCTCTATATCTATATATATATCTGCTTACACATGTATTCACACACACACACACACACATACACACACACATACACATATATATATATACACACACACACACACACACACACACACACACACATATATATTTATACATTTACATTTATACATACACATATATATATATATATATATATATATATACATACATACACATATAATTAGCTGCCCATTTCTAACCAACTTTTAACAACAACTTTGATATAAATCCAGATAAAAGTTCCTACAGACGTTCTCCTGGTCCGGGAGCTGAAGCTGAACTTCATCCAGTAATGGGAAAGCTTAGTATAACATACATTTTGTTGCTTTAAGACTAAAGCACAAATCCTGTTTTCAAGTGAACATTCCTATGCCGAGGTCAGGCTCCTTTTGACACAGAGCCTGGCATGGTTGTCAGGGTGACATATATATATTTTGTCTTTTCTTCCCAGCCTGGCTGAAACTATAAGATAGCGTGTCTCTAAACATTTCCTGGGGCCTCATTTATAAAGGAGTCTGTAGGATTCAAACTAAAAGTGCGCGTACACCCAAAAGCCTAAAATGGCGGGCGCAAAAAAAAATCTGGATTTATAAAACTGCGTGCACGCACACTTGCACGCAATGTTCTCTTTATAAATCACAGTCCAGCTGGAAGGTTGCGCAGCTGAATTCTCCTCATATCCCGCCCTCTACACGCCCACTTCATACCAAAAATGCATATGGATGAGCCTACTGAGGATGCGCAGCGGCTTCTTGCAGTCTGTTTCTGCTGCGTCAGGATGAATGAGACGTGTCGAGCCACCGTGCCACTGACTTTCACGGAGACTGAGAACGATATGTTGTTGATGAGGTGGAGGCAGGAAAACCACATTATTTGGTGGTCAGTAAAAGTAGACGCACTGGGGACAGGGGGGACATGTCCCCCCCGTCTTTTCAAAATCATGTTTTTGTCCCCCCCACTTTTTACAGTTTAAAAACTAACGGTAGGCTCAGCCTGTAATTGCAAATCACCAAGACACCCTGGCCTGTGCGAAAGCGATGCGAGAACAGCCCGGCAGCCCCGCTGGCTTCATTTCACCACCTCACCGCCTGCGTCGCCAGTTCCCCATGTCTTAAGTAAGTTCCTACGGGAGGGTAGGGGTTGCCGTAGAGATACGCAGATTTTTCGGTTAGTTTTTTCTTTTTAGATCCCACCCTTTGCGTAGAAGGTGCTTGCGCATCTTTCAGGCCCTCTTTGTGCGCAAGCAAAGCTTTATAGATGAGGCCCCAGGTCATTACAGGCTGACTGCTCGTCTGATCAGCTGCTCTGTGTGATCCTCCATTCATGAATGTTTTCTTTTATTAAAACTCCAGACAGACAGCTGATTATGTCCTGACATTCTTTTTGAACACTTTATTGAACGAACAACAATTTTTGCCACCACAATTTGGCGACCACGAACGGACCCCATCTGGGAGCGGATTTTCTTTTTTCCTCTGGACCGAAGGTGACTAAAGTGCAGCAACAACCTCGTACTCCCCCATCAAGGAAGGTAGAGAGAGGGCCTGACGTCCGGAGGACTGAGAGAGTCCCCTCACCGGTTGGGGTCTAGCGAACTCGGTGGCTACAGAAACACCTCGCTGTTCTTTCGGGTGAGTTTTGAGGAAAGAAACGGCCGAAAATTGTGCGGAAGTCTCCTCACTACCGACTGAATCGACAGTAGAGTCGGCAGACGTGCCGGATACTCGGCTTCCCTACGGATGGAAGCTTTGTGTCAGGGAGTGGTAGACTTACTCCAAGTTGCTCTATGGGAACTTGGGGCTTTAGGTTCCGGGAATCTAAAGTAAACAGACCGGGTCTGGGGCACTTAGGGCCTATGAATACTAAGAAGTTTGTGTTTTGTCTGTTAATGTCTGGCATAACCATTTTGACTGTCTGGAGAACAAAAAAAATAATTTTGAAAAAATAATTAAAGTTGGAATCCGGTTAAAGTTAAAGGGTAAATTAAAGTTAAGAAAACCTTGAGTAGCCCACTGTTTTCCTTTCGTGAAAATTAAACTTGAAAACGTCTGAGAGAATCAACTATGGGAGCAAGATTAAACAGAACCCTCTGATAGTAATCCTTCCGAGGGACCAGAGTTGTCAGCCCCAAATGTGAGATATATGATAATTAACTATGGAAAAGAATCATATCTCAGTTGGATCTGTGGGTCAGACAACTTAAATTTCCAAAAACAGGAAGCCTGAGCGTTAAACAGCTGGAGGCTTCGCAGGTGAGACTTCAGATGACTGAGGACCAGTTAGCACTCACTTAAAATAAAAAAAAACAAACAAATTGAGATAGATTGGAAAGCCTTTGGAATGTGGCTGACTGAGGCGAAGTGAAGGCAGACACCCAAACAGACCGCGCCCCAGTGTGTGAAGCTGGACCGGCCTTGGACTCTGCCCCACCCGCCCCCCCAAACAGCGCCCGGACATCAACCAGTTACGCCCCTTTACCCCCCACTGCCCACAACCCCTCCCTCCGGACAGCGTTATCACTTTGTCGGATGACGCCAATAACATCAGCTTTGTCAACGGCGATACAAGCTGCTTTTCCCGTTGTTGTTGACTGGCAGAAAGCCTGCGTTCACCAGGAAAAGGGTGAGACTGTTGCTGCAAAGGCTGAAAGAGACTCTGGTCACTCACGGCGGCCGCGGGGGTTCCAGAATGGAGGAGCTGCCGACTGTTGTTTTCGGTGCAGAAAATTCGGACACTGGGCTCGGAATTCTCGGTTTGTGTTGAAAGAGAACCTACTAGGGGTGGGGGAGAGAGCCGATGGGGGTGTCCGGTGGAGACGCAGGGCCGGCTGAGGGCATGCTGACACGTGAGAGCACCCAAATACACAAATACACATACACACAAGAACCTTCTTTTTCATTTATTTTAATATTTAATCTGATCATCGACCAGTATTTTGGGCAACTACAGTATACCGTAGTTTCGTGGGAGCTAATAATTTTTTACTTTTTGTTGCCTAGAAACGCCTTTTTTTTCCACAAAGGAAACGTTAATCAAGCAGACAATCCTAAGTACCCCCTGACCGCCTCAAACATTTAACAGGGCAACTTGCAGGTCTGGATTGTTTAGGTGTGTGTACACACAATTTCCAAAGGGAAGGAAATCAGCACACTCGTCTGTATAAGATTATAAAGTAATTTATTAAAAAACTTGGAATTGAGTATTGTGTGGTAGGAAAGATTATTCATGATGTGTGGGTACACACCCCGCTGCTGTTGTAGCTGCTTGCCCGTAATCAGTATCCTCTCTTTGTTGAAAGCTGGTGTGATTGTACCTGTGAAAAGATTCGACCTGAATCCACAGACTATTCTGTCTCAGGTTCCGCTTTTTTCAGCGTTCCAGTGCATCCTGACAGTCAATTTTGGTTTGCTTTTGTTTTGATGGTAAAATGTACACGTTCACTCGTGTGGGGTCGGCACAAACCAGCGCCTGAAGAAAGAACCACCAAGACATTTCCACAAACATTTATTCAAAAAAATGGAAAGCGCAGAAACAGGTTTCAGCAGCAAACGTTGGGTCACTCTCACAAAAACATTACAAACTTTTTTTCAATTATATCAGAAATAAAAGGTAAAAAACCCGTTCCATGTCTGAGAGCTGGACCTGAACCAGAACCAGAACCAGAACTCCATCACGGTTCTGATTCCCTCTTTGGTCACAGCCAGATCATTTTATCTGAGATGTTAAACTTTATTCTAAAGTGTCTTAATTCACTAGAAATCAGCTCAACAGAGACCAGAACTCTGGTCGTCCCTGAAGATCCAGACCAGGACGAAGTTCTGATGGGCTCGGTTCTGGAGGTCGATGCTCTTCGTAGGAATGAAAGGACTTTACAATCACTACAGCTGAAAACAGGGAAATGTAAAAACTCAAAACAGGGAAATGTAAAAGCTGAAAACAGGGAAATGTAACTGAAGCGGAGGAATCTGACGCAGATCTGCATCGTTTTCTCCCTGGAAGTTTACCTGCACTAAAGTCTGATTGTTGCCTTTAATCCGACCAATATTTAGGTTTCAACAGCCGTAAACACCTCAGTCGACCTGAACTCAAGCTCTTGGGCTTTTAGTGCCAGAAAACGGGTCCTAATCCGAGTTATTCCAGCATGTAAAATACCAAATAAGACAAATTACCAAATTAGCCTAAATCGCTCAAATCAACAAGCGTTTATTTGGGACCTGCGTTTATTAGTTGTGTCTCTATTCATCCCAAATCTTATTGTGCGACTTCGGAACTGAATGTGTTCCTGTTCAGGAACTGACCTAGCCAATTAGCGCTAGCCGCTAACGGCTGCTTGTTGTCAGCTACGGACTGATACGACTCTTTCCCCGTTACTGGAATAATCTCGATTTCCGCTGGTGTCTGGATCGGTGAAGTATCCAAGAGAAAAGAGAGTAGAAATAAAAGAGAGAGAAGAGACGAGTGAAGAGCTAGCGGCTAGCAGCTAACTAGAGCTAGCAGCTAACCAGAGCCAGCGGCTAGCAGCTAACTAGAGCCAGCGGCTAGCAGCTAACCAGAGCCAGCGGCTAGCAGCTAACTAGAGCCAGCGGCTAGCAGCTAACTAGAGCTAGCGGCTAGAAGCTAACCTTTTTCCCTCCTTTCTCTTTGCTAACGAGCCGCTCAACTTCATAACGTCCTCATTGAGGTCACTCTACAATTAAATAGTCCCTTTTCAATTCGTTCAAGGTTATTTGTTTGTGTTTAGGTATATAAAGTACATACTAATATATATTTAGGTATATTTGCATATGGTAGAATATTTTTTTGGCCACCAGAAAAACAACATAAACGTATAAAAAATATTTAGCTCCACCCGGTGGCGAATTGGGACTCGGTTTTACGGTGTGATCCATCAAAGCGACGTCTTCCAGATTTATCCCAAACTCTAACCGACTCGGTCGCATTTGAAACAACAAATGAATCTACACTTGAGTTAAAATAAGTAACAAACAAACCGCCCTTAAACTCGCGTTGCTCGACTCTTCGTAGCTTCTGCTAATTGTGTCATTTGTAATTATGATCGAGAATATCATCAGTTTCCAACTAGCACCAAACACGTTTAACAACACGGCACTCAGGAGCTAATAACGCTATGCTGTTAGCATGTTAGCATGTTAGCATTTCCACTGAAGAAACTGCAGCTTGTTCTGGATCTGTTAGTTTGTGTTTGTTGTGCTACTTCATAAAGTGCTCAGTCTACTCAGTTCCAACTCAGACCATCCTGGTCTTCCTCCTCTTCATCATCGTTATCCTGGTCTTCCTCCTCTTCATCATCGTTATCCTGATCTTCCTCCTCTTCATCATCCTGGACTTCCTCCTCTTCATCATCATCTTCCTCAGAGCAGGCAGGAGATGGAGACCTTGGTGGTGGAGCTGGGGACGGTTTCTGTGGGACAACAAGTCAGATACTATTGTGACAATAATAATAATAATAATAATAATTAATAATAATGATAATAATGATAATAATAAAAATAATAATAATAAAAATAATAATAACTAGAAAATCTCCTTGCAGAAATTTCGAGAGTGCCATGGGGGGCTGCTGCCCATTTGTGTACATTACTGCATTTTTCAGCAATAAAGGTGAAGGATTCAAAACTAAGTCCGATGACACCACCCACGAGTCTCTATATCAAACCATTCAAAAGTTATCGGACTATCACATATCAACCAATCAGAAAAAGCGGCGGGGCTAATTCATGCCAATGAGGGTCGAGTACTCAATACTCAGTCCGATGACTCCACCCACGACTCTCAATGTCAAACCATTGAAAAGTTATAGCATTTACTGGGGTGGCCGTGTGGCTGCAGGACTGGGGATCGGCTAAGGTCAAAGGTCAGGGGTCAGATTTCCCAGAATTCTTTGAGGCGTCTCCATTTTCCAGGTTAGGGTATATGAAGTCTTTAGTGACTGAGTCATGTGACCAGTTCTGGGTGAATGAATGAGTCAGCAGTGACTTCTGGTTGCCCAGGCAACAAGAACCTCGACTTAGATCCTTCCAGGTTGGCTGTGAGAAAAACCCAGATTTTGGCTTCTGACAAGGTCTAAAATAACTCTGATTTGTGATAAAACCGTAGCTCGTAGCAGAAAAATAAAGACATTGTGAGAGACACAGAACCCGGCAGATTCTGACAATCTTAATTTTATTCAGATATTCCTTAAAATGAGTGAGTAATGTCAGTGCGAAGACAGAGTGAGTATCTTTTGAGGAAAACTTTTGATTACATTACAGTGAATGGAGACTGAGACAGGTATTGGCGCCGCTCTAGCCCCCCCGTTTAAATTTTTTTCATACCCCGCCTGCCAAAGTCACATTTTATGAATCCCAACACATTTGTATACCTAAGCCTCCAGAAACTCCTTCTCTCTGGTCTACTGGTCTACAGGTCCAGTTCCTGGTCTACAGGTCCACAGGTCTACAGGTCTACAGGTCTACAGGTCTACAGGTCTACAGGTCCAGTTCCTGGTCTACAGGTCCAGGTCCAGGTCCAGGTCCAGTTTCCTGGTCTACAGGTCCAGGTCCAGGTCCAGGTCTCACCTCGGTCCTTCAGGGAGCTGATATAAGCCTCCAGAAACTCCTTCTCTCTGGTCTACAGGTCTGCAGGTCCAGTTCCTGGTCTACAGGTCTACAGGTCTACAGGTCCACAGGTCTACAGGTCCACAGGTCTACAGGTCTACAGGTCTACAGGTCTACAGGTCTACAGGTCCAGTTCCTGGTCTACAGGTCCAGGTCCAGGTCCAGGTCCAGGTCCAGTTTCCTGGTCTACAGGTCCAGGTCCAGGTCCAGGTCTCACCTCGGTCCTTCAGGGAGCTGATATAAGCCTCCAGAAACTCCTTCTCTCTGGTCTACAGGTCTGCAGGTCCAGTTCCTGGTCTACAGGTCTACAGGTCTACAGGTCTACAGGTCTGCAGGTCCAGTTCCTGGTCTACAGGTCTACAGGTCTGCAGGTCCAGTTCCTGGTCTACAGGTCTACAGGTCTACAGGTCCAGTTCCTGGTCTACAGGTCTACAGGTCTACAGGTCTACAGCAGGTCCAGGTCCAGGTCTCACCTCGGTCCTTCAGGGAGCTGATATAAGCCTCCAGAAACTCCTTCTCCCTGCTGTCCTTCATCTCCTCCTTCTGTTCCCTCCACCTCCTCCTCTTCTCCTCGTCTTTCTTCTGCTTCTCTTCTTCCTCCTGTTTCTTCCTCTTCTCCTCGCCGGCCGGGTTGTTGTCGTAGAGTCGGATGAACCTGAGAGGAGATCAGAAGGTCACGAACGCTCGGGTCCAGAAGACCAGCAGCGTTCTGTGTTCTACTCTGGTGTACTTGATGCTGTGGTTGTGGTTACAGTGGTGAATGTGATCATTTCGGGGTTGTGGTTACAGTGGTGAATGTGATCATTGCTGGGGTTGTGGTTACAGTGGTGAATGTGATCATTGTTGGGGTTGTGGTTACAGTGGTGAATGTGATCATTGTTGGGGTTGTGGTTACAGTGGCGAATGTGATAATTGCTGGGGTTGTGGTTAGTTACAGTGGTGAATGTGATCATTGCTGGGGTTGTGGTTACAGTGGTGAATGTGATAATTGCTGGGGTTGTGATTAGTTACAGTGGTGAATGTGATCATTGTTGGGGTTGTGGTTACAGTGGTGAATGTGATAATTGCTGGGGTTGTGATTAGTTACAGTGGTGAATGTGATCATTGTTGGGGTTGTGGTTAGTTACAGTGGTGAATGTGATCATTGCTGGGGTTGTGGTTACAGTGGTGAATGTGATCATTGTTGGGGTTGTGGTTACAGTGGTGAATGTGATCATTGTTGGGGTTGTGATTAGTTACAGTGGTGAATGTGATCATTGCTGGGGTTGTGGTTACAGTGGTGAATGTGATAATTGTTGTGGTTACAGTGGTGAATGTGATAATTGCTGGGGTTGTGGTTACAGTGGTGAATGTGATAATTACTGGGGTTGTGGTTACAGTGGTGAATGTGATCATTACTGGGGTTGTGGTTACAGTGGTTAATGTGATCATTGTTGGGGTTGTGGTTACAGTGGTGAATGTGATCATTGTTGGGGTTGTGGTTACAGTGGTGAATGTGATAATTGTTGGGGTTGTGATTACAGTGGTGAATGTGATCATTGCTGGGGTTGTGGTTACAGTGGTGAATGTGATAATTACTGGGGTTGTGATTAGTTACAGTGGTGAATGTGATAATAAAGATACAAACGCATGAACTAGTTCATGCGTTTGTATCTTCTAGACTAGATTACTGTAATGTGTTGTTAGCAGGATGTCCAAGTAATTTGCTGAATAGGCTCCAGCTGATCCAGAATGCAGCAGCACGAGTACTGACAGGAATTAGCAGGAGAGACCACGTCTCTCCAGTGTTAGCGTCGCTCCATTGGTTACCCGTAAAATTCAGAATCCAATTTAAAATTTTATTACTTGCGTATAAAGCCCAAAACGGCTTAGCTCCGCATTATTTGCAAGACCTGATAGTGCCTTATGTTCCTGTCAGAGCTCTCCGTTCTCAGAGTGCAGGTTTACTCGTAGTTCCTAGAGTATCTAAATGTAGATTTGGAGGGCGGGCGTTCTGCTATCAGGCGCCACTACTATGGAACCAACTTCCAATCTGGGTTAAGGGGGCTGACACCACCTCCACCTTTAAAACTAAACTTAAAACATTTCTGTTTAGTAAAGCCTATAGTTAGTGTTTAGTAAACCTCTAGCTGGTGTTGGTAAATCTCTAGGTAGTGTAAACTTTTAGTGTGTCAGAGTCGCTCCTGTGGTTTCTTGTGCTGGCCCCCCCTTCTCCTCCCTTTTCTCTCTTTTGTCCATGTTGCAGCATCTTTTGCCGGACACCGGAACCTGCAGTGTGGGAGTGAGGGGGGCAGGGTAACGGCCCCTTTTGGGCGGGGGAGAATGTTCGTCCCTCAAGACTCCTCTCCCTGGCCCTGCCCCTTCTCAACCTTTCCCCGACCCTGCACCCCAACCTGGGACTTGATGATTGGGCCGGAGCTTCGGGAGCTGCGTGCTGGCCTGCGGTCCCCACCCCTGGTCATCCCGTTGCTGGCCCCCCCTTCTCCTCCCTTTTCTCTCTTTTGTCCATGTTGCAGCATCCTTTGCCGGACACCGGAACCTGCAGGTGGTCGTGGGTGGCTTGTAGCTTGCATTACGGAGCACAAGTCTTTCCCCGACCCTGCACCCCAACCTGGGACTTGCCGATTGGGCCGGAGCTTCGGGAGCTGCGTGCTGGCCTGCGGTCCCCACCCCTGGTCATCCCGTTGCTGGCCCCCCCTTCTCCTCCCTTTTCTCTCTTTTGTCCTGCAGGTGGCCGTGGGTGGCTTGTAGCTTGCATTACGGAGCACAAGTCTTTTCCTGACCCTGCACCCCAACCTGGGACTTGCTGATTGGGCCGGAGCTTCGGGAGCTGTGTGCTGGCCTGCGGTCCCCACCCCCGGTCATCCCGTTGCTGCTTCCACCTGCCTGCTGTCCCCACCCCCGGTCATCCCGTTGCTGCTTCCACCTGCCTGCTGTGCTGCTGCATCCCCGACCCCCAGTCTGGCCCTCGGCAGGAGGGTCCCCCCTGATGAGCCTGGTCCTGCTCAAGGTTTCTTCCTCCTAAAGGGGAGTTTTTCCTTGCCACTGTTTGGCTTAAGGTTTTTCTCCCACCAGGGGAGTTTTTACCTGCCATTGTTTATGTAATAACTGCTCGGGGGTCATGTTCTGGGTATGGGTCTCTGTAAAGCGTCTAGAGACAACTCTGTTGTATTAGACGCTATATAAATAAAATTGAATTGAATTGAATTGAATTGAATAATTGCTGGGGTTGTGATTAGTTACAGTGGTGAATGTGATCATTGTTGGGGTTGTGGTTAGTTACAGTGGTGAATGTGATCATTGTTGGGGTTGTGATTAGTTACAGTGGTGAATGTGATCATTGTTGGGGTTGTGATTAGTTACAGTGGTGAATGTGATCATTGTTGGGGTTGTGGTTACAGTGAATGTGATCATTACTGAGGTTGTGGTTACAGTGGTGAATGTGATCATTGTTGGGGTTGTGATTAGTTACAGTGGTGAATGTGATCATTGTTGGGGTTGTGATTAGTTACAGTGGTGAATGTGATAATTCTGAGCTCCTACTTGATGCTGGGGTTTTGGCAGAGCCGGGTGGGGATGCAGGTGATTAGTTACAGTAGTGAATAGTGATAATTGTTGGTTTTTTTTCTCCTACTTGATGCTGGGGTTCTGGCAGAGCCGGGTGGGGATGCAGGTGATTAGTTACAGTAGTGAATAGTGATAATTGTTGGTTTTTTTTCTCCTACTTGATGCTGGGGTTCTGGCAGAGCCGGGTGGGGATGCAGGTGAGCTCGTCGCCGCTGGCAACAATCATCTTGAGGGAGGAGATGTTGGTGAGGCAGTGAGGGAGATAGGTGAGGTTGTTCTTGTGCAGGAACAGAGAGACCAGATGCTCCAACCTGCAGACGACACAAGTGCTCATGTTTAGAGCTGAAACCATTCCTCCAATAATTCCAGTAATTTAGATACAAAAAATGATGGAGGAATGTTCTCTGCCTCGAGGAATCGTTTAATTTTGCCAGCTGCCAAAACTCAAAATCTTATCAAGACTTTAACTTAAAACTTAAAATTAGCTTGACACAAATGGAAGTTCAATTGAAACACGAGGGAAAACAGCTAACCTTTTATGTTATGTGTGTTATCAGGTGTAATGGCATTTTTAGGTTAGAAATAAGAACATTTCTTGGTAAGATCCTGAGTTTTTGAGTGATTCAGTGAATTTGGTCGACTGGTGTAAGTTCAGGGTTTTTAAATGCACATGAACCTACTGGATTATATAATTATTATATCATTTAGTCTTAGTAATGTCAATTAACATCTAACATCTTATGTATATTTATAATTGCTCTTTAACTAAATGAAAATATGTTTTATCTGATTACTCGATTAATGGATGGAATTTTCAGTAGAATACTCGATTACGAAAATATTCGATAGCTGCAGCGCTAGTCATCAACAATAATAAATAATTAATTGTTAAATAAATAGTTGTGTTCTCCAACAGCTGGAGTTTCAGTGACATCATCAGTTTCAGTGACATCATCAGTTTCAGTGACATCATCAGTTTCAGTGACATCATCAGTTTCAGTGACATCATCATCTACCTGTCCATGTCTATTGTGTTGGTAATGTTTGTAGAAGATAATAATCTACCTGTCCATGTCCTGCGGCAGGTCGTTCATGTTTGTGTTGGTAATGTTTGTGTTGGTAATGCCTGTAGTGTGATGGTAATAAAGAATTTAAAAACCTGTCCATGTCCTGCGGCAGGTCGTTCATGTTTGTGTTGATAATGCCTGTAGTGTGATAATAATAAAGAATAAACCTGTCCATGTCCTGCGGCAGGTCGTTGAGCTGGTTGTTGTTCAGATCCAGAACTTGAACACTCGACATCCTCAGAGAGCAGATGGGGATGGAAACAAACCTGTTCTCAGAAATGTCCAGGAGAAGCAGCTGCTTCAGACTGCTGAGCTGCAGAAACACGGAGAACCTTCATGAAACACGGAGAACCTTCATGATTTATTCATAAATGTTAGGAGAAGCAGCTGCTTCAGACTGCTGAGCTGCAGAAACACGGAGAACCTTCATGATTTATTCATAAATGTCCAGGAGAAGCAGCTGCTTCAGAGCGCTGAGCTGCAGAAACACGGAGAACCTTCTAAACACGGAGAACCTTCTAAACACGGAGAACCTTCATGAAACACGGAGAACCTTCTAAACACGGAGAACCTTCATGAAACACGGAGAACCTTCATGAACACGGAGAACCTTCATGAACACGGAGAACCTTCATGAACACGGAGAACCTTCATGAAACACGGAGAACCTTCATGAACACGGAGAACCTTCATGAAACACGGAGAACCTTCTAAACACGGAGAACCTTCATGAAACACGGAGAACCTTCATGAAACACGGAGAACCTTCTAAACACGGAGAACCTTCATGAAACACGGAGAACCTTCTAAACACGGAGAACCTTCATGAAACACGGAGAACCTTCATGAAACACGGAGAACCTTCATGAAACACGGAGAACCTTCATGAAACACGGAGAACCTTCATGAAACACGGAGAACCTTCATGAAACACGGAGAACCTTCATGATTCATTCATGCTAGTAACTAAACGGCTGGATAAGTCAATCACTGATTGATCGATTGAACCACTTTTGAAATGTATTTTACCTGGGCATGGCAATCATCTATGGAACGCTGAAACAGTCAAAATTAAAGCTGCAAGCAGCGATGAACGGGCCCTCGCACTCACGGCCACCGCCCCCCATAAGCATATCAGAAATGACACTTACGACTTCCTATGTCAAACCATTCAAAAGTTATAGCAGAAAAAAGGGACGACCAGTCAGAAGAAGGGGCGGGGCTAATTAAGGCCAAAGAAGCTCAAGGAGTCATTACAGAGCCCCATGACACCACCCACAACTTCCTATGTCAAACCATTCAAAAGTTATAGCATGAAATAGGGACAACCACTCAGAAAAAGGGACTGGGCTAATTGTCACCAATTTTGGTCAAGGACTCAATGTTGAGTCCCATGACACCACCCACAACTCTTTATGTCAAACCTTTCAAAAGTTATGGCAGAGAAAAGTTTTCTAGGGGGCGCTGTTGAGCCATTAGGCCACGCCCATTAATGCAAACCATGAAATATCAAATTTATCGCTAGGCCTGGCTTGCATGCAAAATTTGGTGGCTTTTGGAGAACAATCAAATATGGACCAATCACATGAAGGGGGGGTGCGCTTTTTGGCATCTTGCGTTGTCACGGTTACACTTTTGAAAGAGAAAAGTAATGCGCGTAGTCGCAGGATGGAGACGCAAAGTTTGATGTATAACACATCTGGGTACACGTTAAGGTTCGGGCCGTATTAATTGCGGAAGGAATGGCATAAATTGCGCCAAAATTACACAATTAATTAAAAATGGCCGACTTCCTGTTTGGTTTTGGCCATGGCGCAAATAGACTTTTCTTTAAGTTGCGACATGATACAGGTGTGTACCGATTTTCGTGCATGTACGTCAAACTGTATTGTGGGGCTTGAGCCGCAAAGTTTTTTCTGTCTGAACCAATCAGATGAAGGGTGTGCGCGCTTTTTGCCGTCTAGCGTCGCCACGGTAACGCTTTTGAAAGAGAAAAGTAATGCGTGGTGTCGGAAAATGGAGACGCACATTTTGATGTATAACACACCTGGGTGCACGTTACGGTTCGGGCTTTAAATAAAGTAACTTGAATTTGCTACAGACTGTTATTAGTGTGTTATTACAGCTTTAGCGCTACTCTGTGGCTCCGTTATGAAACCGCTTAAGTAACTTGGTGATAATAATATTATTTTCTGCCAAGCTACTAACAAATGCAGTCCTTCTTTAAAATACACAGAACGACATTAAACACATGAAAAACCCATGATATGAACAGTAGTACAGGACAGTCATACGTGCACACGGAGCAGCAGCTCTCTGTCTGCTGAAGCGAGTGAGAGGATATGCAAATGAGGCGGATTTTCCTAGTATTTTTACACATATAATGGACGTTTTACCATTTAAAAGACCAACAGCAAAACTCAAGGTAAGTTATCAGTTGTATTTTTCACAGTTTAAACCACAACAAATCACTTTAAAGCAAGCAAGTACGTCTTACCATTTGAACAGCTCCAGGAGTTTTGTCGGGAGTCTGTGCCTACGTTACTCCTGAATATTTGTGTGCACCTCTAATTAAGGCCCCCCTATGCTACAGGTGACAGGGAACTATACACATTGTGTGCGTCCGGAATCATGAAGATTCTACTTTTATTTTATTTTATCTTTTCTAAATAAAGGCTTCGAATTCTCTATGAAATTGTCGTGTTTGTGATAGTAAATAATTAAAAAAAAATATATATATATATATGTATCAGATTTTCAATTGTCATCTGACGGGCCAGATATTATTGGAGACGGGACAATTTTGGCCTGCAGGCCGCCAGTTGCCGACCACTGGTTTACAGCTTAAGAAAACTCAAATATCCTATCTCAAAAAATTTGAATATTCTGTGAATCTTAAACTGTAAACAATAATCAGCAATATTAAAATAATAAAAGGCTTGCTTATGTGTGTATACCTGAAGTGTGACTACCTGCAGAACGTATTTTAGCATGAAAGCTTTCATATTTAACGTACATCAAGCATCCTGTATCATAGCTACATGTCTGCCGTTTGTAACAAAGCAAACCGCGTGAAAATCGGTTGAAAATTAAGCAAGTTATAGTTATTTTACTTATGCAGACGCCTCCTAGCGATACCGATCCAAGATGGCGGCCACGCCCGACGTTCTCAGGCAGTCAATGCGGCGCCTCGACCAAGATGGCGGCCGCGCTGAACATCAGCCCCTCCCCCCCGCGGGAGCTGCGCGTGCAACGCCCCCCCCCCCCCCCCCCCCCCCCCCCCAAGCCACCCCCCCCCCCCCCCCACACCGCTCCCCCCGTCCTCCTGCGGGAGCTGCAGCCCCTCCCCTCCCCTCTCCTCTACTCTGCTGACAGAGAAGGATCAGACCAGCCTGTCAGACAGACTGATCAAACATAAATATTATTTAAAAATAATAATGTTCGACACAATTTCATAGAATTAACTGTAGCTTTAAACAACACATTAAACAATATATTTAGGGCGTTACGGAGGTGAAAGGACATAAGAAAAAAAAATGTGATTTATTTTAAAATAAGTTCATATTTTGAAAAAAATAGAGTTACAAACTTTAAAAAAACCTATAGGTACCAGTGTATGATTTTTTAGTCATGTTGAAATGTATATAAATCTGACATTTAATTGACATTTAACAAAACCTCTGATTTTAAATTATTATTTTACCAAAAAATTCAGAGTGACGAAAAATGCCAATTCCTTTCAAGTTCTGACCACGATACGCGACACGGTCAATAAGGAACATACTGACAATCATATGTGTCGATTGCTTTAACATTGGATGAACGAAACAGCAATTGCAGCACATAATTTGATGAAAAATGTATACCTGACCAAAAGGTGGCGCTATGGAGTTCATCCAAGATTGTCATATCCACTTGTTCAGAATGGAAGCCTGATTACATGTATTGATTTTGGGTTAATTCTGACCAATTATGTTTAAGTTACAACAACTTTTATGTTCATGGCGAGACACTGAAATTTGACACCCTCTTACGGCGACGCCCTTTGATAAGAACTTACAGTTTTCTCTGTCAGTCATCGTCAATGTCTTACCTATTATCTGACCAACTTTGAGATCAATACACTCATCTCGCTTGGAGCACAGATGCATACTACAAGACATGACAATTCCTGGTGCCAACAGGTGGCGCTACAACCGATCCTGAATATTCCACCATAGATGGGTTCAGGCTCAGCCTACAATCATGCACATACGTTTTCATCCACATCAAATCATGTATTGCTGAATTACAGCCAATTGATGTTTGATGGCGAAGCTTAAAAATGACCTCAAACTTCGCCGAATCACTACGGTCAAGCCCTCTGCTGAAAACTTAAAAGCTTCGCAATTTAGCGTCGGCCATGTGTCTAGATTGTACAAACCAAGTTGTGAGCCAATTCGATAAAATCTCTAGGAGGAGTTCGTTAAAGTACGAGGCCTAGAAATGATCAGAATTCATGAAAAATGACATTTTCTGTTCAAAATGCCGGACTTCCTGTGTAACTTAGACCATGGGTCCAAAAGACTTTTTTGTAGCTCTTTGTCTAATATAATACTCACATAAACGTCATTGCTGTAAGTCAAACCATATTGTGGGGCTCGTCAAAAAACATAAAATAGGTGGCGCTATAGAGCCCATTCTTGTGGACCCATGCCTGTCGCCCATAAAATACGTAATTTTACGCGACTCTGGAAGCGTGTGCAAAATTTGGTGAGTTTTCGAGCATTTTAAGGCCTCCAAAAAGGCAATTTATTTACGGCGAGAATAATAATAATAATAATAATAATAATAAACATCACAGATACAATAGGGTCCTCGCACTTTCAGTGCTCGGGCCCTAATTAAATAAATAAATAATGAATTAAATCATTGAATGAATGTACAATGAAATAAATCAAATTGGAAATACATAAATATATAATTTATTTAATATACAATTAAATAATCAAATGTATCATTAATGATGAATATATTTCATTGGATATACATTAGTCGAAGTGACAGTTTAAATAAATTCATGATGTGCTTCAGCCAATGCAGGAACCATGAAATAATTAAATATGTAATGAAATAATGAAATTTATATCCAATTAAATATATATATATATATATATATATATATATATATATATATATATATATATATATATATATATATATATATATATATATATTTGTATTCCGTTTTTTTACTTTTTTGTACTGTTTTTTAACATGCATATTTGAAATAAAATCAAAATCAAATCAAAAACTACGTCTGTCTGACCTCAAATGGCAGCTCGGATCATGACTGATACATTAGTGAAGCTAGATAATCTAATCTAATCTAATCTAATCTAATGTAATCTAATCTAATCTGATTTAATCTAAATTTATCTAATCTCACCTCAAACGGCAGCTCTGACAGGTTGTTTCCCGCCAGTTCCAGTCTCTCCAGGTTGCTGCAGTCGCCCAGTTCCTCCGGGATTCTGCAGAGATGGTTGTAGCCGGCGTTCAGCGTCCGGAGCTCCGTCAGCCGACCTGGAGGAGGAGAAGTTTAGATGTTTAACCAGGAGGAGGAGATGGTTAGATGTTTCCACCATGGACACAAACACACACAAACAGGAAGCAGTGACAGAGGAACTGATCCTGGGTTCAGAATCCTCTTCTGCTGAGGCTAAAGCTGCGCGTTTGATCCGTCTCACCGATCTCTGCCGGCAGCTCGCTGATGCTGTTCTTGGGGATCTCCAGGACGGTGAGCTGGGTGAACAGAGCCAGGTAGTCGGGCAGCTGGCGGATCCGGGTCCCCCGGATGTGCCACTCCTGCAGGTAGGTCTTCCACTGCAGATCCTTGGGAAAGTCCTGCAGAGAAGGTTACTGTTAGTCCTGCAGAGAAGTTTACTGTTAGTCCTGCAGAGAAGGTTACTGTTAGTCCTGCAGAGAAGGTTACTGTTAGTCCTGCAGAGAAGTTTACTGTTAGTCCTGCAGAGAAGGTTACTGTTAGTTACTGTTAGTCCTGCAGAGAAGGTTACTGTTAGTTACTGTTAGTCCTGCAGAGAAGTTTACTGTTAGTCCTGCAGAGACGTTTACTGTTAGTTACTGTTAGTCCTGCAGAGAAGTTTACTGTTAGTCCTGCAGAGACGTTTACTGTTAGTTACTGTTAGTCCTGCAGAGAAGTTTACTGTTAGTTACTGTTAGCCCTGCAGAGAAGTTTACTGTTAGTTACTGTTAGTCCTGCAGAGAAGTTTACTGTTAGTCCTGCAGAGAAGTTTACTGTTAGTTACTGTTAGTCCTGCAGAGAAGTTTACTGTTAGTTACTGTTAGTCCTGCAGAGAAGTTTACTGTTAGTTACTGTTAGCCCTGCAGAGAAGTTTACTGTTAGTTACTGTTAGTCCTGCAGAGAAGGTTACTGTTAGTCCTGCAGAGAAGGTTACTGTTAGTCCTGCAGAGAAGGTTACTGTTAGTCCTGCAGAGAAGGTTACTGTTAGTCCTGCAGAGAAGTTTACTGTTAGTCCTGCAGAGACGTTTACTGTTAGTTACTGTTAGTCCTGCAGAGAAGTTTACTGTTAGTCCTGCAGAGACGTTTACTGTTAGTTACTGTTAGTCCTGCAGAGAAGTTTACTGTTAGTTACTGTTAGCCCTGCAGAGAAGTTTACTGTTAGTTACTGTTAGTCCTGCAGAGAAGTTTACTGTTAGTCCTGCAGAGAAGTTTACTGTTAGTTACTGTTAGTCCTGCAGAGAAGTTTACTGTTAGTCCTGCAGAGAAGTTTACTGTTAGTTACTGTTAGTCCTGCAGAGAAGTTTACTGTTAGTTACTGTTAGTCCTGCAGAGACGTTTACTGTTAGTTACTGTTAGTCCTGCAGAGAAGTTTACTGTTAGTCCTGCAGAGAAGTTTACTGTTAGTTACTGTTAGTCCTGCAGAGAAGTTTACTGTTAGTTACTGTTAGTCCTGCAGAGAAGTTTACTGTTAGTCCTGCAGAGACGTTTACTGTTAGTTACTGTTAGTCCTGCAGAGAAGTTTACTGTTAGTCCTGCAGAGAGGTTTACTGTTAGTCCTGCAGAGAAGTTTACTGTTAGTCCTGCAGAGAAGTTTACTGTTAGTCCTGCAGAGAAGTTTACTGTTAGTTACTGTTAGCCCTGCAGAGAAGTTTACTGTTAGTCCTGCAGAGAAGTTTACTGTTAGTCCTGCAGAGAAGTTTACTGTTAGTTACTGTTAGACCTGCAGAGAAGGTTACTGTTAGTTACTGTTAGCCCTGCAGAGAAGTTTACTGTTAGTCCTGCAGAGAAGGTTACTGTTAGTTACTGTTAGCCCTGCAGAGAAGTTTACTGTTAGTCCTGCAGAGAAGGTTACTGTTAGTTACTGTTAGCCCTGCAGAGAAGTTTACTGTCAGTTACTGTTAGCCCTGCAGAGAAGTTTACTGTTAGTTACTGTTAGTCCTGCAGAGAAGTTTACTGTTAGTTACTGTTAGTCCTGCAGAGAAGTTTACTGTTAGTTACTGTTAGTCCTGCAGAGAAGTTTACTGTTAGTTACTGTTAGTCCTGCAGAGAAGTTTACTGTTAGTTACTGTTAGTCCTGCAGAGAAGGTTACTGTTAGTTACTGTTAGTCCTGCAGAGAAGGTTACTGTTAGTTACTGTTAGTCCTGCAGAGAAGTTTACTGTTAGTCCTGCAGAGAAGTTTACTGTTAGTTACTGTTAGTCCTGCATAGAAGTTTACTGTTAGTCCTGCAGAGAAGTTTACTGTTACTCACCAGAATTCAGGAACATGTTACACACCAGGGTGTATGAACATGTTACACACCAGGGTGTAGGAACATGTTACACACCATGGTGTAGGAACATGTTACACACCAGGGTGTATGAACATGTTACACACCAGGGTGTAGGAACATGTTACTCACCAGGGTGTAGGAACATGTTACACACCAGGGTGTAGGAACATGTTACACACCATGGTGTATGAACATGTTACACACCAGGGTGTAGGAACATGTTACACACCATGGTGTAGGAACATGTTACACACCAGGGTGTAGGAACATGTTACACACCAGGGTGTAGGAACATGTTACACACCAGGGTGTAGGAACATGTTACACACCAGGGTGTAGGAACATGTTACACACCAGGGTTTAAGAACATGTTACACACCAGAGTGTAACATGTTACACACCAGGGTTTAGGAACATGTTACACACCAGGGTTTAGGAACATGTTACACACCAGAATTCAGGAACATGTTACACACCAGGGTGTATAAACATGTTACACACCAGGGTGTAGGAACATGTTACACACCAGGGTGTAGGAACATGTTACACACCAGGGTGCAGGAACATGTTACACACCAGGGTTTAGGAACATGTTACACACCAGGGTGTAGGAACATGTTACTCACCAGGGTGTAGGAACATGTTACACACCAGAGTGTAGGAACATGTTACACACCATGGTGTATGAACATGTTACACACCAGGGTGTAGGAACATGTTACACACCATGGTGTAGGAACATGTTACACACCAGGGTGTAGGAACATGTTACACACCAGGGTGTAGGAACATGTTACACACCAGGGTGTAGGAACATGTTACACACCAGGGTGTATGAACATGTTACACACCAGGGTGTAGGAACATGTTACTCACCAGGGTGTAGGAACATGTTACACACCAGGGTGTAGGAACATGTTACACACCATGGTGTATGAACATGTTACACACCAGGGTGTAGGAACATGTTACACACCATGGTGTAGGAACATGTTACACACCAGGGTGTAGGAACATGTTACACACCAGGGTGTAGGAACATGTTACACACCAGGGTGTAGGAACATGTTACACACCAGGGTTTAAGAACATGTTACACACCAGAGTGTAACATGTTACACACCAGGGTTTAGGAACATGTTACACACCAGGGTTTAGGAACATGTTACACACCAGAATTCAGGAACATGTTACACACCAGGGTGTATAAACATGTTACACACCAGGGTGTAGGAACATGTTACACACCAGGGTGTAGGAACATGTTACACACCAGGGTGCAGGAACATGTTACACACCAGGGTTTAGGAACATGTTACACACCAGGGTGTAGGAACATGTTACTCACCAGGGTGTAGGAACATGTTACACACCAGAGTGTAGGAACATGTTACACACCAGATTTCAGGAACATGTTACACACCAGGGTGTAGGAACATGTTACTCACCAGGGTGTAGGAACATGTTACACACCAGAGTGTAGGAACATGTTACACACCAGATTTCAGGAACATGTTACACACCAGGGTGTAGGAACATGTTACACACCAGGGTTTAGGAACATGTTATACACCAGGGTGTATGAACATGTTACACACCAGGGTGTAGGAACATGTTACACACCAGGGTGTATGAACATGTTACACACCAGGGTGTAGGAACATGTTACACACCAGGGTTTAGGAACATGTTACACACCAGGGTTTAGGAACATGTTACACACCAGGGTTTAGGAACATGTTACACACCAGGGTGTAGGAACATGTTACACACCAGGGTTTAGGAACATGTTACACACCAGGGTTTAGTAACACGTTATTCTCAGGGTCCATCACTCACCATCCACTGATCTCCATCCAGCTGGAAGATGAGTTTCTCCTGATGTGGCTCCTTCTGGTCCTGCTGGACTCTCTGTTCCTGCTGGACTCTCTGGTCCTGCTGGACTCTCTGTTCCTGCTGGACTCTCTGGTCCTGCTGGACTCTCTGGTCCTGCTGGACTCTCTGGTCCTGCTGGACCATCTGATCCTGCTGGACTGTCTGGTTCTGCTGCTGGTCTCCTGATATAAACAGAAAATATCAGAATCAGAATCAGAATCAGAAAAAGCTTTATTGCCAGGTCAGACATAAAGACGACATAACTTGACTCCGGTTTACACCGATGGCACCATTAATACGGACGCCATAAAATTGCTGACAATAATCTCTGCATACAGCGGGGCTCGAACTCTCGATCTCTCACACTAAAGACGGCAACACTCTGGTTGAGCTATGACTCAGCTGAGCTATGAGATGATAAGAGGTCTAAAACACCCCTGTAGGTGAGCTGTGTCTATCCCAGACCTGTGGTTCCCAGACCTGTGGTTCCCAGACCTGTGGTTCCCAGACCTGTGGTTCCCAGACCTGTGGTTCCCAGACCTGTGGTTCCCAGACCTGTGGTTCCCATCCACGGCACATTGGTGCCTATAGGCTATCGTCAACAATAACTTCTGGACCACATGTGAAGGACACGACAGTCCCGACATCACCAGATAAGTTACACACCAGTGTAGCTGCAACAATCTCACAATCAACCACATGATCTGAACAAACAACTAAAGGCAGGAGCTCCACGAAGGAACCCGCAAATCCCAATAAAGTTTTTATTAAATGTTTAGGCAACTTTCAGAGTCTGATCAGAATCAGAAGGTGCTGCATGATCCAGAAAGTGTTTCTCCGGTGATGGACCGGGATCTACACTGGTCTCTCCTCCCAGGACCTGGACCTCGACCGGGATCTAGACCGGTCTCTCCTCCTGTAATGATGCACTAACGCTGCCCATAAACATTCACAAACCCGTACGATCATAATAAAACCACAACTCTTCACGGAACGCAACACAAAGCAAAGAACAGCAATACCCATAATGCAATGCAGCGTAAATCGGAAGAAAGGCCTCCAAATAAATTATTTTTACAGCCTCAACTTTTGACAGGACTGTCTCCAGCTCACAGCCGATGTTTTTTTTTAATTTGTTTTACTTGTTTTTGAAAGTTCCTTGTCAGGCAGTTTTTAATGGATAATTATCTTCATTATCATATTCAAACATATGTATTTGAGGGAGGAGGGAGGGCGGGGTGTTGCGCTCCCGCATGTGTCCTATTCCACGCTGATTGTGATATTTAAAGAAACCTGCATGGATTTGGGCAAACGCACAGTTTTGAACATCTGAATTTCTTTTTGCGTGCAAGAATTCCAGGCACGGATTCACATTGAAATCCAGGCACTCTTTGTACACGAGGCCCCTGGTCCTGGTCCTGGTCCTGGTCCTGGTCCTGGTCCTGGTCCTGGTCCTGGTCCAGGTCCAGGTCCTGGTCCTGGTCCTGGTCCAGGTCCAGGTCCAGGTCCAGGTCCAGGTCCAGGTCCAGGTCCTGGTCCAGGTCCTGGTCCTGGTCCAGGTCCTGATGGTGAACTTTAAAGTTTCCAGAGACACTGAAAACAGCTGGAATCTAGAATCTCTGCTGGAAAAGGACAATCCTGACACCAATGAGCAACTACAGGATCTCAAATCTCCCATGTTTAAGTAAAATAATTGAAAAAGCAGTTTTTCAACACAAAATGAGGCTGGGATTGTCTGTTCAGACAAACTGCTGACACAGGTGTGTGTGTTACCTGTAGTCAGGTGTATTGGTGTTACCTGTACTCAGGTGTGTGTTGATGTTACCTGTACTCAGGTGTGTGTTGGTGTTACCTGTACTCAGGTGTGTGTTGGTGTTACCTGTACTCAGGTGTGTGTGTGTTACCTGTACTCAGGTGTGTGTGTTACCTGTACTCAGGTGTGTGTGTTACCTGTACTCAGGTGTGTGTGTGTTACCTGTACTCAGGTGTGTGTGTTACCTGTACTCAGGTGTGTGTGTTACCTGTACTCAGGTGTGTGTGTTACCTGTACTCAGGTGTGTGTGTTACCTGTACTCAGGTGTGTGTTGGTGTTACCTGTACTCAGGTGTGTGTTGGTGTTACCTGTACTCAGGTGTGTTGGTGTTACCTGTACTCAGGTGTGTGTGTTACCTGTACTCAGGTGTGTGTTACCTGTACTCAGGTGTGTGTGTTACCTGTACTCAGGTGTGTGTTGGTATTACCTGTACTCAGGTGTGTGTGTTACCTGTACTCAGGTGTGTGTGTTACCTGTACTCAGGTGTGTGTGTTACCTGTACTCAGGTGTGTCAGGGGGGATCTCTCCAGGTATTGGTGCAGCAGATTCAGCTCCGGGGTCTTCATGGTCTTGCAGTAGATGCGGTACTGCCACTGCTGGTCGATCCTGCAGGACATGATCGATCAATCAATCAATCAATCAATCAATCAATCAATCAATCAATCAATCAATCAATCAATCAATCAATCAATCAATCAATCAATCAATCAATCCATCAATCCATCAATCAATCAATCAATCAATCAATCAATCAATGGGATTGATTGATTGATTATACTGCCACTGCTGGTCGATCCTGCAGGACATGCAGACAATGACCGACCGACCACGACTATTCTCGTTTTGTAAAACTTTAATTGTGACTGGTTTTACTTGGCCAGGACTATTCTGGTTTATTATAACTTTAATTGTGATAATTTAAATATTATTTAATTTATGGTTTTACTTGGCCAGGACTATTCTGGTTTTGTGTAACTTTAATTGTGACTGGTTTTACTTGGCCAGGACTATTCTGGTTTTGTGTAACTTTAATTGTGACTGGTTTTACTTGGCCAGGACTATTCTGGTTTTGTGTAACTTTAATTGTGACTGGTTTTACTTGGCCAGGACTATTCTGGTTTTGTGTAACTTTAATTTGTCAAGGTTTGACATTCCCCCCAGCTTTTCAGTTTCTGTTTTCCCCCGCCTGTGTCCCATCTTCCCTGATTGTCTGCACCTGTGTCTCGTCATGTCTCGTTATCCCCTGACTATATCTGGTCTTGTCATTCCCTTGTTCCCTGTCGGACCGTACTGTTTGTTCCCTCCATGTTTCCCCTGGTTTTTTGGATTCCTGTTTTTGTTCAGCCTGTGATCCTGCTCTGCAGCACTTTAGTTTTTTTTTTTTTTGTTATTAAACCCGTTTTTCATTGAACTCCTGCCTCCTGCTCTCCTGCGCCTGGGTCCACACCTTACCCCCAGACGGGACATAATTGTGACTGGTTTTACTTGGCCAGGACTATTCTGGTTTGGTGAAACTTTAATTGTGATAATTTAAATATTATTTAATTAATGGTTTTACTTGGCCAGCGCGCTCTTCTCCATCCTCTCCTTGTCCTTCTTCTGTCTCTGCTGGTGTTTCTTCACCCGAACTTCCCAAAGTCCTCGGATCAGGGACAGATCGTAGACGGGAACCTCCAGCCTCCTGTCTGGACTCATCTCTGCTGCAGGAAATAAAGAAATAAAATATCAACCTCCATCCTCCTCTCTGGACTCATCTCTGCTGCTGGAAATAAAGAAATAAAATATCAACCTCCATCCTCCTCTCTGGACTCATCTCTGCTGCTGGAAATAAATAAATAAAACCTCACCATCTGAACATATCTGGAGCTTATTAACACCACACTTTGAACTGCTCATTTAGGACCAATTTCCAACATAAAAAAAAGAAAAAAGAAAGAATAAATAAATAAATACATAAAACCCCAAACTAAAAACATTCTTTGTAAAGATGTCGACGTGCCGGTAAATGTGTTCGTCCACATGAATTTACTCAATAGGCCTGAAAACGCTGTAAAACACACGTCAAGAAATAGGAAATAAGCAAAACAGGTAAAACATTGGGCATGTGCAGTTAGAAATGTGAACATTTACGAGTACGAGTTCCGGGAAAAGCAACATTTCAGAACGATTCGGACGGAGGCGACACTAGTTTTATAAAATACTTCTGGGTGTAAGAGCTTGTGTTCGTGTGGATGGAACCTAAACGGAACAAACAAAGAAACAAACCTAACAGAAAAACTAAATCTAACGCTAAACGGACCAAATACAGAAACAAACGCAAAGCTAAAACAAACCACACAGTGAAACCGACGTAAACAGACCGAACACATAAATAAACCTAATGCAGAAATTAACCTAATACTAACAATAATCTAATACTAACATTAATCTAATACTAACAATAATCTAATACTAACATTAACCTAATACTAACATGAATCTAATACTAACATTAATCTAATACTAACATTAACCTAATACTAACATTAACCTAATACTAACATTAACCTAATACTAACATTAATCTAATACTAACAATAACCTAATGCTAACATTAATCTAATACTAACATTAATCTAATACTAACATTAATCTAATACTAACATTAATCTAATACTAACATTAATCTAATACTAACATTAATCTAATACTAACATTAATCTAATACTAACATTAATCTAATACTAACAATAACCTAATACTAACATTAACCTAATACTAACATTAATCTAATACTAACAATAACCTAATGCTAACATTAATCTAATACTAACATTAATCTAATACTAACATTAATCTAATACTAACATTAATCTAATACTAACATTAATCTAATACTAACATTAATCTAATACTAACAATAACCTAATACTAACATTAACCTAATACTAACATTAATCTAATACTAACAATAACCTAATACTAACATTAATCTAATACTAACATTAATCTAATACTAACAATAACCTAATACTAACATTAATCTAATACTAACATTAGAAACTAACATAGAAAAACAATTCCAAACACAACCACTAACTCATTTACATAAAAATATTAAACTAACAGGTTTTATTGCTGACGGCGTTTGTCATTGGGTGACAGTTTAAGTGTTGAAGTGAGAATAACCATCTCAAGGTTTTTAAAAGCTGCAGAATTCAATATTCTGATTAGTGTTCATACTTCACACAGCTGTAGCTGCCAGGAAATCTGCAACAAATGAGTCTAAAACACTAACCAGATAAAGTGTTTAAGTATTACCATTACTAGGTATTTAAGTATTTCAGCTCCTACCTGCCGTCGTCTCCTGCTAGTTTACTAAAACACTAACCAGATAAAGTATTTAAGTATTTAAGGACTACTATTACTAGGTATTAAAGTATTTAAGGACTACTATTACTAGGTATTTAAGTATTTAAGCTCCTACCTGCCGTCGTCTCCTGTTAGTTTACTGAGTTAGAAACCAGATAAAGTATTTAAGGACTACTATTACTAGGTATTTAAGTATTTAAGGACTAGTATTAGGTATTTAAGTATTTAAGGACTACTATTACTAGGTATTTAAGTATTTAAGCTCCTACCTGCCGTCGTCTCCTGTTAGTTTACTGAGTTAGAAACCAGATAAAGTATTTAAGGACTACTATTACTAGGTATTTAAGTATTTAAGGACTAGTATTAGGTATTTAAGTATTTAAGGACTACTATTACTAGGTATTTAAGTATTTCAGCTCCTACCTGCCGTCGTCTCCTGCTTGTTTACTGGGACAGAAACTCAGCTGTGACCGATTGTCTGTGTGGAAATGACTGGACTGCTAAATTTAGCTGCATGGTGTCACATGACGCCATCACTCTGGACCAGGACCAGGATAACTCTAACCAGGCTGTAAAAACCTGAACCTGAACCTGAACCAGGACCAGGCTGTAAAAATCTGGACCAGGACCAGGCTGTAAAAATCTGGACCAGGACCAGGCTGTAAAAACTCTAACCTGGGCCAGGCTAACTCTAACCAGGACCAGGCTGTAAAAACCTGAACCAGGACCCGGCTGTAAAAACCTGAACCAGGACCAGGCTGTAAAAACTCTAACCAGTAAAAACTCTAACCAGGGCCAGGCTAAGCCTAACCAGGGCTGAACCTCCTGGGGGCCCTGGGCCTCATGGACCTACAAACATCTAAAGCTTAGACTACCTAAAAATTTAAAAACTTCCAATCTGGGTTAAGGAGGCTGACACCACCTCCACCTTTAAAACTGAAACTTAAAACCTTTTCTTTTTAGTAAAGCCTATAGTTAGTGTTTAGTAAACCTCTAGCTGGTGTTGGTAAATCTCTAGGTAGTGTAAACTCTAGTGTGTTAGAGTCAGTAGTCATAGTTGCAGCTATAGAACAAGACTATAATAGTTAGTCTCAAATATAGCTTGGTGGTAGATATGCTGCTATAGGCCTATGCTGCAGGGGGGACATGATCCGCTGGGCGGTGCCTCTCACCCTTCTTCTCCTCTCCTCTTCCCTTCCTCTCTTCTCCATTTCCATTTTTATTTATTATAAATATCTCATAGCTATTGTTTTTGTCCATCGTTCCTGTAGTTTCTTGTGCCGGCCCCCCTTTTTTTTCTTCTGTGCATGTTTGCAGGCCGGAGCCTCGGGAGCTGCGTTCTGGCCTGCGGTCCCGCCCCCCCCCCCATCCCCGGTCATCCCGTTGCTGCTTCCGCCTGCCTGCGCTCCCCCCCTGGTCCAGGTCCTGGTCCAGGTCCAGGTCCTGCTCAAGGTTTCTTCCCTCCTAAAGGGGAGTTTTCCTTGCCACTGTTTGGCTTAAGGTTTTTCTCCCACTAGGGGAGTTTTTACCTGCCATTGTTTATGTAATAACTGCTCAGGGGTTTATGTTTATCTTCATGTTCTGGATCTCTGGAAAGCGTCTAGAGACAACATCTGTTGTATTAGACGCTATATAAATAAAATTGAATTGAATTGAATTGAATTGAAATCAGCACGGCTGCTTGATCCTACGTCGTGCCGACCCCACACGAGTGAACGTGTACGTTTTACCATCAAAACAAAAGGCAAACCAAAATTGATGTGTCAGGATGCACTGGAAGGCTGAAAAAAGCGTTGGAAAGATCAACAACCGAAAACCACTTACTCTCTGCTGGATACTATTCTGCTGAGACAGAATAGTATTCGGATTCATGTCAAATCTTTTTCATAGACCAGCTTTCAACAAAGCGTCAAACACAGGCCTGATGCCTTCAACTGCTTCACGTCTGAGAGGATACTGATTACGGGCAAGCAGCTACAACAGCAGCGGTGTGTGTACCCACACATCATGAATAATCTTTCCTACCACACAATACTCAATTCCAAGTTTTTTAATACATTACTTTATAATCTTATACAGACGACGGTGCTGATTTCCTTCCCTTTGGACATTGTGTGTACACAGACCTAAACAATCCAGACCTGCAAGTTGCCCTGTTAAATCTTTGCGGCGGTCAGGGGGTACTTAGGATTGTCTGCTTGATTAACGTTTCCTTTGTGGAAAAAAATGGCGTTTCTAGGCAACAAAAAGTAAAAATTATCAGCTCCCACGAAACTACGGCACAGTTGCCCAAAATACTGGTCGATGATCAGATTAATTATCACAATAAATGAAAAACAAGGTTCTTGTGTGTATGTGTATTTGGGTGCTCTCACGTGTCTGCAGCCGCCCTCAAAGGCCCCGCGTCCCCACTGGACCCCCCGTCGGCTCTCTCCCCCCTAGTTAGTCCTCCATTCCGGCCCCCCTTTCTGCGTCCCCGGCCTCTCTCCCGCCCCTGGCGACGGCTTTCTCCCTTTCCTTCTTCCCGCACTCTGTAAACTTTGTGCCAGTCCTCTTTATTCAGCAACCTGTGGTGGGCTGGCAGCACAACAGGACGCAGAAGCAGCGTCTCCCGCGCCCTGCTGCTGCGGCTCCGGAGTCGGGAGGGGCTCAGTGTAGGCGGGGGATTGATGGTCAGTCTTTCCAGCACTCTCCTCAACGTTTCGATCTCCACTTGCAGCATCTCCTGAGACGCTAGAGAAATGGGTGAAGGCTGAGGTTCAGATTTGAGTATGAGTGAAGATGGAGGAGGGGTTGTGGGCAGTGGGGGGTAAAGGGGCGCCACTGGTTGAGGTCCGGGCGCTGGTGCTGGTTGAGGGGCGGGTGGGGAGGGTGGGGCAGAGTCCAAGTCCGGGTCCAGCTTCACACACTGGGGCGCGGTCTGTTTGGGAGCCTGCCTTCGCTTCGCCTCACTCAGCCACATTTCAAAGGCTTTCCAATCTATCTCAATTCGTTTTTTATTTTTCTTTTAAGTGAGTGCTAACTGGTCCTCAGTCATCTGAAGTCTCACCTGCGAAGCCTCCAGCTGTTTAACGCTCAGGCTTTCCAGGTTCTTGGAAATTTAAGTTGTCTGACCCACATATCCAACTGAGATATGGATTCTTTTCCATAGTTAACTATCATGTATCTCACATTTGGGGCTTCCAAATCTGGTCCCTCGGAAAGATTACTGTCAGAGGGTTTGTTTAATCTTGTTCCCAAGGTTGATTCTCTCAGACGTTTGCAAGTTTAATTTTCACGAAAGGAAAACAGTGGGCTACTTAAGGTTTTCTTAGAGATTTCTTAAAATCTTCAAGCACAATAAATTTAGATTTAATTTTAGAATAACTGCAATTTATATTATCTTTAAAACAGAAAATAAAAGAGTAGCACTGCTAAATCTTAACTTTAATTTACCCTTTAACTTTAATCGGATTCCAACTTTAATAATTTTTTCAAAATTATTTTTTCGTTCTCCAGATGGTTAAAATGGTTATGCCAGACATTAACAGACAAAACACAAACTTCTTAGTATTCATAGGCCCTAAGTGCCCTCAGACCCGGTCTGGTTTACTTTAGATTCCCGGAACCTAAAGCCCCAAGTTCCACTAGAGCCACTTGTAGTAAGTCTACCACTCCCTGACACAAACCTCTGCCCGTAGGGAAGCTCAGGGTCCAGCACATCTGCCGACTCTACTGTCAATTCAGTAGGTAGGAGGAGACTTCCGCGCAATTTTTTTCGGCCGTTCCTTTCCTCAAAACTCACCCGAAAGAACAGCGAGGTGTTTCTGTAGCCACCGAGTTCGCTAGATCCCAACCGGTGAGGGGACTCTCTCAGTCCTCCGGACGTCAGGCCCTCTTCTCCACCTTCACTTGATGGGGGAGTACGAGGTTGTTGCTGCACTTTAGTCACCTTTGGTCCATAAGAAAAAAATCCGCTCACAGACGGGGTCCCTTCGTGGTCGCCAAATTGTTGTTCGTTCAATAAAGTGTTCAAAAAGAATGTCAGGACATAATCAGCTGTCTTTCTGGAGTTTTAATAAAAGCATTCATGAATGGAGATCACACAGAGCAGTCTGATCAGACGAGCAGTCAGCCTGAGTGAGCTAAAGATATTTAGAGACACTCTATCTTATAGTTCAGATTCAGATTCAGCTTTATTTGTCCTTTGCAAGGAAACTTGTTTTCACCCCCGTACGCCACACACAACCTCAAGATACATAAATACATACATTACATCACCCACCCATACACATTAAACAGGAACACACATTTAGCGACGCAATCTATTTAGTTCTGTTATAGCAGAGGGGACGAAGCTTCGGCTGAACTTGACCCTCTTCCAGGTCAGGGACCTGTACCGGCGGCCAGATGGAAGCAGCACAAAGTACGGGTTTAGGGGGTGACTGGGGTCCTGGGTGATGGTGAGTGCTCTGCGTGTTATGGCTATGGTGTTGAGGTCAGAGAGGATGGGGGTGGGGAGGCCAATGATTTTGGCAGCTCTGTGAGTGATTTGTGTCAGTCTTTTTGTGTTGGGGGATGTGTGAGAAAGTGAGCAACCCCTCCCCTTCTCACCATCACCGGACATTCTTTTTTAATGTGTGTGTCAGAGTGGAGGATTGGGCGTGGTCTGCGGGGGAGCAGCACACAGGTGTGCCTGCTTCTGCTAATTGGAGCCCACCTGTGTCCAATCAACCTCTCCTCCCAACCAGGGTTTATAAACAGCAGCTGCATACCGGAAGGGAGGCTGGTGAATGGAGGAAGCTTGTGGAGAGGCTATCCTCATTGTGCCATTTTTAAGACTACTGTTTTGCCTCCACCTTTATGTCTTTGTGCTTTTTTCTGCACACAATAAAAAGCCTTATTTTTTGGCATTCTACGCTCTGCAAGGTTCTTTTTACACCTCATCACCAAAGCTCCAGTTTTGCCTTGTCCCCTTGTACGTGGGGAGGCCGCTCTGGTTCCTCACATTTGGTGTCAGGAGTGGGATCTTTGGCGCCACCTGAAAACTGGAGAGAAGAGGTGGGAAGCGACGCCGTGGGTTTGGCGGAGTCTGGGAGACCCGGTGACCAGCAGGAGTCTGGGAGACCCGGTGACCAGCAGGAGTCTGGGAGACCCGGTGACCAGCAGGAGTCTGGGAGACCCGGTGACCAGCAGGAGTCTGGGAAACCCGGTGACCAGGAGGAGGTCTGTAACCGGCAGGATGCGTCCTCTGCAACCGGGAGGAAGCGTCCTCGGATACCGGGAGGAAGCGTCCTCGGATACCGGGAGGAAGCGTCCTCGGATACCGGGAGGAAGCGTCCTCGGATACCGGGAGGAAGCGTCCTCGGATACCGGGAGGAAGCGTCCTCGGATACCGGGAGGAAGCGTCCTCGGATACCGGGAGGAAGCGTCCTCGGCAACTGGGAGGAAGCGGCCGGCAACCGGAGGAAATGGCCGTTTTCCTGTCTCGCAACGGGGTTGGCGAGACTCCAGAGGGGGAGGGAAGTGTGAGAAAGTGAGCAACCCCTCCCCTTCTCACCATCACCGGACATTCTTTTTTAATGTGTGTGTCAGAGTGGAGGATTGGGCGTGGTCTGCGGGGGAGCAGCACACAGGTGTGCCTGCTTCTGCTAATTGGAGCCCACCTGTGTCCAATCAACCTCTCCTCCCAACCAGGGTTTATAAACAGCAGCTGCATACCGGAAGGGAGGCTGGTGAATGGAGGAAGCTTGTGGAGAGGCTATCCTCATTGTGCCATTTTTAAGACTACTGTTTTGCCTCCACCTTTATGTCTTTGTGCTTTTTTCTGCACACAATAAAAAGCCTTATTTTTTGGCATTCTACGCTCTGCAAGGTTCTTTTTACACCTCATCACCAAAGCTCCAGTTTTGCCTTGTCCCCTTGTACGTGGGGAGGCCGCTCTGGTTCCTCACAGGATGACAACATGTTGAAGAAACAGGAGGAGCAGTAGAGGAGGATGGGCTGAATTATGCTCTTGTACAGTAACAGTAGGAGGTGGGGGGCCACTGAGAGGGCTCTCAGTTTTCTGATGGCAGAAAGTCTTTGTTGGCTGCGTTTATGGATGTCGTGGATGTGTGATTCAAAGGTGAGTTTATTGTCTATAATGAGTCCCAGGTATCTGAAAGTATCTATCACCTCTACGGCTTCTCCGTTGATGCTGATGGGGTTGTGGGTGGGGAGGGGGGTTGACTTGCTTGTGCTTGGGGAGGTGATGACCAGTTCTTTGGTTTTGGACACATTGAGGTGCAGATGGTTGTCAGAGCACCACTGTGTGAGGTGAGAAATGGAGTTCTGGTATTCTGTGAGTGAAGTGTCTAAAAGTCCAACTACGACAGTGTCATCTGAGTATTTGAGATATGTGTTTGTGGGTGAGGGGCTGATGCAGTCATTAGTGTAGAGGGTAAACAGGAACGGGCTCAGCACACAGCCCTGTGGGGAACCGGTGTTGGTGATGGCGTATGATGATGTCACGCTGCCCACTCTGGTGGATTGTGGTCTGTTGCTGAGAAAACTGTGAACCCAGTGGATGAGGAGTGATGGGATGTTCAGGTGATGGAGTTTCCTGATCATCAGGTGGCGCTGGACGGTGTTGAAGGCGGAGCTGAAGTCGATGAAGAGAAGTCTGGCGAAATTACCGGGGGTTTCAAGGTGTTGGAGGAGTGAATGAAGGAGGCATGCCACAGCATCCTCTGTTCCCCTCCTCACTTTGTATGCAAACTGGCATGGATCCAAGTGTTGTTCAACAGATGGGAGGATGATGTCAAGAACCAGTTTCTCCAGGCATTTCATCGGAATTGAGGTTAGTGCAACTGGACGGTAGTGGTTGGGCTCTGAGGGGCGGGGTTTCTTGGGCACTGGGATGATGATGGATGTTTTCCACAGGAAAGAGAAGAGAAGAGAGAGAAGAGAAGAGGGAGTGCATGATGGGGGCGAGCTCCGTGGCACACTCCTTCAGCACCCGCCCCTGGATACTGTCTGGCCCTGGGGCCTTGCCAGGTTTACATCGGCCCAGCTGCCGACGTACATCCTCCACCCTAAAGCAAGCTTAAAACAATGAGACAAAATATGTCCCTGACACTCAACCTGCTCCACCGCCTGATAGTGAGAAATTCCACAGGCACTGTGTCAGAGAGGAGCTTGACCTCAGGCAGCATAGCAATGTTCACTTGAAAACAGGATTTGTGATTTAGTCTTAAAGCATATGAGATGTTATACTAAAACTTTCCATTACAAAGAATAAAAACAATACGCTCCGCTCCAGCCACTATCTCTTTAGAAGAATAAAAACAAGACGCTCCAGCCACAATCTCCGTAGAAGAATAAAAACAAGACGCTCTGCTCCAGCCACAATCTCCGTAGAAGAATAAAAACAAGACGTTCTGCTCCAGCCACAATCTCTCTAGAAGAATAAAAACAATACGCTCCGCTCCAGCCACAATCTCCGTAGAAGAATAAAAACAAGACGTTCTGCTCCAGCCACAATCTCTCTAGAAGAATAAAACCAAGACGCTCTGCTCCAGTCACAATATCCCTAGAAGAATAAAAACAATACGCTCCGCTCCAGCCACAATCTCCGTAGAAGAATAAAAACAAGACGTTCTGCTCCAGCCACAATCTCTCTAGAAGAATAAAAACAAGACGCTCTGCTCCAGCCACAATCTCCATAGAAGAATAAAAACAAGACGTTCTGCTCCAGCAACAATCTCACTAGAAGAATAAAAACAAGACGCTCTGCTCCAGCCACAATCTCCCTAGAAGAATAAAACCAAGACGCTCTGCTCCAGACACAATCTCTCTAGAAGACTAAAAACAAGACGCTCTGCTCCAGCAACAATCTCACTAGAAGAATAAAAACAAGACGCTCTGCTCCAGCAACAATTTCACTAGAAGAATAAAAACAAGACGCTCCAGCCACAATCTCTCTAGAAGAATAAAACCAAGATGCTCTGCTCCAGCCACAATATCCCTAGAAGAATAAAAACAAGACGCTCTGCTCCAGCAACAATCTCACTAGAAGAATAAAAACAAGACGCTCCAGCCACAATCTCCCTAGAAGAATAAAAACAATACGCTCTGCTCCAGCCACAATCTCCCTAGACCAGATGTTTTCCACTGGTTTTGTCCCAGGAACCACCATTATAACCAACAAGCAACTCAGGGACCAACTGCTTTTGGGGAGGTTTGTTTTATTTCACACCTTGCTTTTAAATAAAAGTATGGGCCTATATAGGTTATTTATTTACATAAGTGTCTATTTTTATTTGCACCTATTGCTATAAAAAAACAAAAAAAACAAAAAACAGTCAATGAAAAATGAACAATAGGAAGCCAAGAGGCTTATAATATTACAAAGTTCACTCTCACTCATTTGACATAATTTGGATGGGTAAATTATTCACAAAAATGATTAATAAATGGAAAATAAATTGAGTCTAAAGAAGAAATATATATTTTTTAAATTATTATTGTTTTCCATTTACAATTTCACGGACTACCTGCAATACCACCGCGGACCACCAGAGGTCCGTGGACCACCGGTTGACAATCCCTGCCCTAGAAGAAGAAGAAAACAAGACAGTTCGCTCCAACTAGCCCTCCCCTTCAATCTCAGGATATCTGCAGAGATGGTACGGAGTGTACCGGCTCATCCGACAACAGAAGAAGAGAGGTTCACATGACAAAACTAAATGGAGTAAAGGTACAAAAGGAATCAAACAGGCCTTTATAAGTGAGATTATAATGAATATAAACGAAGGCCACATCATGAGTATATATTTTCCCTCTAACATTCCCCCCTGGTTATCATTTTAGGATAATGCACATGCAGTATATCAAATCGTGGTAACTTGACAAGCATTTTCTACCAGATCATCATTAATTACACGTCATCATCTTGCATCGCCTGTTGGAATTTCACCTCCAGCAGGGCGAGGTCCGAATCTCCAGCAGTGGACGCAGCATACTGGACCATAGCAGTATATTGAATCATGGAGACGTCCATCATACAGGTCATACTGGACCATAGCAGTATATTGAATCATGGAGACGTCCATCATACGGGACATACTGGACCATAGCAGTATATTGAATCATGGAGACGTCCATCATACGGGACATACTGGACCATAGCAGTACATTGAATCATGGAGACGTCCATCATACGTGACATCATACAGCGGACACAGGGTATGATGCAGCTAACGAACACAGAATAATATGAACACAATAATAGAACACTTCCAACGGGCATAATAATAATAATAATAATAATAATAATAAATAACTTTATTTATCCGTTAGGAACTTCATTTGTGGAAAAGCATCAGCATCATTGCGTGTACAGATAACATATGCAACAGGACAGTACAGAAACAAACCAAACAATCAATAAAGCAACATACATTGGGCAATCACAAATACTGCTGGACTTAGATGCTGTAAACCATAGCATAGATAAAATACGAGAGAGAGAGAGATAAAAAAATATAAGTCCCCCGTTAAGTGCGTGATAAATACAATGATTTTTAAAAAATATGTATAAAAGCGGGTAAAAAAGTGAATAGGTAAGATCAGCTGTTTATGAGTCTGATTGATGAGGGCACGAAGCTTGACATGGCTCTGTTTGTCCTGAATTGTAGTGATCTGTATCTGTGACCTGAAGGGAGGAGCTTATACTGACTGTAGAGTGAGTGTGTGATGTCTGAGGCTATTTGTTGTCCCTTTCGTTTAGTCCTTCTGTTATAGATGCTGATCAGTGATTCCTGATTCTGTCCAATGATTTTGCTGCTCAATGTAATAATTTTATTTAATGGATTACGGTGAATGTTAGATAAGGATCCGAACCAAGCTGTTATGTTGAAGGTTAAAACTGATTCAATAAAACACTTGTAAAATGCTGTCAGAACTGATTGGTGGACTTGAAGTTTACGGAGTTTCCTAAGAAAAAAGAGGCGTTGCTGGCACTTTGAAAAAATGGATTGAGTGTTAGGTTGGAAGTTCAGCTTGTGGTCGATTACTGTCCCCAAATACCTATATGAGTCAACCCTCTCTATAGGCTGATTGTTGACAGACAGAGTGGGGATGCTGGATGGACCTCTCCGAAAGTCAACAACCAGTTCCTTAGTTTTAGTAATGTTGAGGTCCAGACAGTTCTGCCTGCACCACTCTGTAAAAATGTTCATCTCAGCCTGCAGCTGACCCTCTGAGTTGGTAGTGTCCACAATAACAGTATCATCAGAGTATTTCATGTATGTTATGCCAGGGCTCGTACTCCTACAGTCATTTGTGTATAGAGTGTAAAGTACCGGTGAGATAACAGAACCCTGGGGGGCTCCTGTGGAAAGTAACTTTGATGAGCTGAGGTGACCATTGACCCGAACCCTTTGATGTCTGTCTGTTAAAAATGAGAGGACCCAGAGGATCAGATGTGGATTGGTGTCCAGTTGCAACAGTTTCCTGCCCATCAAGTGGGGTTGCACGGTATTGAATGCACTAGAAAAATCCACAAAGACCAGTCTGATTAAGGACTTGGGCTTCTCCAGATGAGTGAAAGTTTCATGCAGCAAGGTGAGAACAGCATCATCCACACCCCTGTGCCGCTTGTAGGCAAACTGAAGAGGGTCAGCACGCATACTGAGCTCTTCCTGAAGCTGAGAAAGAACAAGCTTCTCCAAGCTCTTCATAACCAGTGATGTTAATGCCACAGGTCGATAATCATTATTACAAGTTGGATTGGTCTTTTTGGCTACTGGACAGACAATGGCAGATTTCCAGAGTGATGGGACAGAGTGTTCGGCCAGGGAGCGGTTAAAGAGAGAGCAGAAAACACCAGACAGCTGACTGCAGCAGACTTTCAGCAAGCGTCCACTGATCTGATCAGGTCCTGGTGCTTTATTTGTCTTAATCTTTCTAAAGACCTTTTCAACATCCGCCTGCTGCAGCTCCAGGTTTCCATTGGAGAGAGTCAGTGGAGTGAGTTCAGTTATTAGCTCTGAATAAGTAATAAATAAGTACTGAATAAGTAGCTAAATAAGCCTTTCAGACCAGCCATTTTCCCTCTAACAGACCAAACATCCGTCTGCTGCTCTGTAATCAGGCTAACGCTAACATTTCCATCACACAGCTGATTTATTGATCAGTGGATCGTACAGAAGCAGGCAGGCCTTCATCGTTTTCATAGTTCACCACATCATCATCATCATCACCATCTTCATCCCTGTTCACCTGTGGAAACAGACAATGTCCTTGTAATTCCCGTTTTCACCACCAGAGGGAGATAAAGATGATATTTACATGATAATGGACTGTTCTTAATGGTTCCTGTGAAATTGATCTGCAATTATACTATTTTATATCAATATCAGAATAAAATCTATTAATAAAATTTATGGAAGTTAGCAGCTATAAATGTTTATTTAACGTCTTGTTAGTAAACTAAGACCTCATTAATGATTGACTCTCTGGTGTTTAGGTTTATTACCAGAAAACCAAGAATAATCAGCAGCAAATGTTGATGGAAATGAACAAACAGGAAATATTAGATTAACCTGGATATATGGAGCTAGAACAGTCTCATGATTCGCAAATGCACACACTGTTTCACAAATGCACAGAACAATTCACAAATGCGTAGGACAAGATATACAAATGTATTTTTGATGCACACACAAATATAACCTGATTTACAAACGTTTTTTTGTCTGTGAGCTGCGCTGGATTTGTATGTGACTTTTGAGACTTTTGAGACTCCCCTGACGTGACTCGATCCACAAATATGTTTTTTTTTAACACGGAAGGATCTGCAACCAATCAGATATCTTCCTTTGTTTCAGCCAATCATAAGAGTGCACCCCACGTGGGGGACGATTTACTCTAAACCAATCAGATTAAAGGGGCGGAGACTCCTGCTGTTTGAACTGCGTTAGCGCCGTCTGCTTGGAAAAGTGATTAATAGTTGGAGTTGGTGGAGTAAAGATAAGATAAGATAGACCAGACAGCAACACGGGATGGAGAGGAGATCACTGCTCTGATTTTCTGGTGATCTCGGTGAAGAAAACAGCGCGATCTGAGATGGTTTGTCAGGCCGTTCAACCAGAGCCGTCAGGAGAGCTCTTAGTCCTGCCGATGCAGCAACTGATGATGAGAAACAGCAGAGATATTTATGTATTTGCTCCGTTTGGTTGGACGACGTGTTACATGGGATTGTCCCGCTGATTCAGCTCAGAACCAGACGGACCACAGCAGAGAGCTGGCCGTCATCCTTCTACCTGACGGGGACGAGCAGCGGCCAGGTGGAGCAGCAGCGCATGTCTTCAGGAGATTAATTTACCGAAATATCGGGAGCAAAGTCGGTGGCTGTCGACTGATAATCGAAGAACCTTTGTATCCAGCTCAGACGTTTGATGATCGGTGGGTAAACCCCCGACCAGCATCATCACCGCTGCATCTTCCCATGCATGACTCTGCACCGGGAATGTGTTGATCTGCCACCGCTGTTTTGACACATGTTTGTCTCTGTGTGGTGGTGATGTCACATCATAAATGTGAGGATAACAGCTGCTTGTTTCCGACCTCCACGTCTGGTCACTTGTGGTCAGCTGGTGTCTGACCGGGACCAGCGCCACTCGTGGCCTTATCCAGAACTGCAGGTCGCGTTTTGAACAGCAAGTATATTCACCCCCGTCATTTGATGCGTCGACAGGCTTGTTCTCCTGAAAGACACCTATAGTTCAAATACAGAAATATCTCCTGACGGCTCTGGTTGAACGGCCCCACAAACCATCTCTGATCGCGCTGTTTTCTTCACCGAGATCACAAGAAAATCAGAGCAGTGATCTCCTCTCCATCCTGTGTTGCTGTCTTGTTTATTTATCTTTACTCCACCAACTCCAACAATTAATCACTTTTCTAAGCGAACGACGCTAACGCAGTTCAAACAGCAGGAGTCTCCGCCCCTTTAATCTGATTGGTTTAGAGTAAATCGTCCCCCACGTGTGGTGTGCTCTTATAATTGGCTGAAACAAAGGAAGACATCTGATTGGTTGCAGATCCTTCTGTGTTAAAAAAAAAACAAAACGTATTTGTGGATCGAGTCACATCAGGGGAGTCTCAAAAGTCCCACACAAATCCAGCGCAGCTCACAGACAAAAAAACTTTTGTAAATCAGGTTATATTTGTGTGTAGCATCAAAAATACATTTGTGTATCTTGTCCTACGCACGTGTGAATTGTTCTGTGCATTTGTGAATTTTGTTCTGTGCATTTGTGAAACGGTGTGTGCATTTGCGAATTATGAGACTGTTCCAGCTCCATATGGATATTCCATACATATTTATATTTTAAAGCTACATATCGGTATATATAAAATATTAAATATTAGTGAAGATACTCACATACTGCTGCATTGGCAACTGAACATCTGGAACAAAAAATGTTACATTCTTAGAGTTAGTTGACAAGATAACACATTTATTATCTTTATTCTATCATTATTATTAATAATTAAAGCTGCAAGCAGCGATGAACGGGCCCTCGCACTCACGGCCACCGCCCCCCATAAGCATATCAGACATGACACCACCCACGACTTCCTATGTCAAACCATTCAAAAGTTATAGCAGAAAAAAGGAACAACCAATCAGAAGAAGGGGCAGGGCTAAGTTTCACCAATTATGGTCAAGGACTCAATACCGAGTCCGATGACACCAGCCACGACTCTTTATGTCAAACCATTCAAAAGTTATGGCAGAGAAAAGTATTCTAGGGGGCGCTGTTGAGCCGTTAGGCCACGACCATTAATGCAAACCATGAAATATGAAAATTATCGCCCGGCCTGGCTTGCATGCAAAATTTGGTGACTTTTGGGGAACTATCAAATATGGACTAACCAGATGAAGGGTGGGCGCGCTTTTTGGCGTCTAGCGTCGCCACGGTAACACTTTTGAAAGAGAAAAGTAACGCGTGTAGTCGCACGATGGAGACGCACATTTTGAGGTATAACACATCTGGGTGCACGTTACGGTTCGGGCCGTATTAATTGCCGAAGGAATGGCATAAATTGTGCCAAAATTACACAATGCATTCAAAATAGCAGACATCCTGTTCGGTTTCGGCCATGGCGCGAAGTGACTTTTCTTTAAGTTGTGTACTGATACAGGTGTGTACCGATTTTCGTGCATGTACGTCAAACCGTATTGTGTGGCTTGAGGCACAAAGTTTTCCGGGGGGCGCTGTTGAGCCATTAGGCCACGCCCATTAATGCAAACCATTAAATATCAAATTTATCGCTAGACCTGGCTTGCATGCAAAATTTGGTGACTTTTGGGGAACTATCAAATATGGAACAATCAGATGAAGGGGGGGGGGCACGCGTTTTGGCGTCTAGTGTCGCCACGTAGTCACAGGATGGAGACGAATATTTTGATGTATAACACACCTGGGTGCCAAATTGACACAATTCATTCAAAATAGCAGACTTCCTGTTGGGTTTCGGGCATGACTCCAAGAGACTTTTCTTTAAGTTGTGCCATGATACAGGTGTTTACCGATTTTCGTGCATGTACGTCAATACGTATTGTGGGGCTTGAGGCACAAAGTTTTCAAGGGGGCGCTGTTGAGCCGTTAGGCCACGCCCATTAATGCAAACCATTAAATATCACATTTTTCACCAGGCCTGGCTTGCATGCAAAATTTGGTGACTTTTTGGGCACGTTTAGGGGGAAAAAAGGACTTCCTTTTGTCAGAAGAAAAAGAAGAAGAAGAAGAAGAAGAAGAAGAAGAAGAAGAAGAAGAAAAAGAAGAAGAAGAAGAAGAAGAAGAAGAAGAAGAAGAAGAAGAAGAAGAAGAAGAAGAAGAAGAAGAAGAAGAAGAAGAAGAAGAAGAAGAAGAAGAAGAAGAAGAAGAAGAAGAAGAATTCCTACAGATGTCCTACACAAGTGCTCGGGCCTAATAATATAACTTCTGATTAACATGTTCATTAATAAGTCACGTATGTTACATTTCCAGTGATGCTGGAGGGAAGAAATAGTTTCTACTAGTTTCTACTTTTACTTCTACTTGTACTTCTACTTCTACTTCTCATTTTTCTACTTCTTTCTAATAGTTTCTACTTCCTCTTTTCTCTGCATGTGCAGTTGACGTCTTCTCTTCAAGTCTAGTTTAGATCATTTTATCCTGCAGTCGTTCTTTGAAAAGCGGCAGATGAAATCCACCATCTCAGACTCTCACCAGTCGTCCACAAGTCTCCACGACATTTTCACAAGCAATCACATCTTTAACTGCTTTATTCCAGTTTGAGAAAATGCTGTTTGTTGATTTTGTTTCAGAGTTTAACTCAATCTAACTTCAGAAACTAAATAACAACCTGACAGGCAGGTCAAACACACCTGTTTGATTTCTGGGATTGTTCCTTTTAACTTTCATCCAGTAAATGATGAGAAACGTAGCGATGATGACCAGAACCACCATCAGCCCCCGGACCACCCATCCAATAATCAATCCGGTATAATCTGGAATCAATGGATTCAACAAAATGGTCAGAAAGTCAATCTTACCACCTTAACTGATTAAAAGTGTGAAGTCTGAATGATGACATCCAGTTTTTATTGTCTCCATGATTTCAGGGTCTTACCTGTAAAGTCCAGCGTGTATTCAGCATCTATCTCAACTCTGTCTCCTTCAACAACCTGGCAGGTGAATCTTCTCTTGGAGCGTCTCTGATGTTTCACCATCAGATCAGAAACACAGTTGTTCTGTCCTCCAGACACAAACCCATCACCTTCACCGAGCAGCACACTTCCTGTCTCATCCACCCAGATGATGCTGTTCTGCTCACAGGGACCAAAGTAACGGTCTCTCACCAGAGAACAGCGTAATGTCACGTTTCCATCCCTTCCTGGATCCACATCTGGTGGAGATGGAGAGACTGGAAAAAGACAGAAAACTGTAGTTTCACTCAAAAACCTTTATCGTCTTTCTAACATGTGAGGAACTATTCTTCACCTTACTGTTTCAGCTTTGCTGAGTTACTGTCTGATAAAAACACCAAAAACTTGTGCTATGATTGATTACGAAGTCGAAGTGAAGACAGAAGGAAAAAATGATGTTCTACAGAAAGTAATGATGACTGTTTTTTCCTCCGTCCCGTTCAACGGCAGGATCCAAAGAGGGAAACCCTTCCTGGGACGGACAAACCCAGCAAGGGTTGGGAAACCCTTCCTGGGACGGACAAACCCAGCAAGGGTTGGGAAACCCTTCCTGGGACGGACAAACCCAGCAAGGGTTGGGAAACCCTTCCTGGGACGGACAAACCCAGCAAGGGTTGGGAAACCCTTCCTGGGACGGACAAACCCAGCAAGGGTTGGGAAACCTTTCCTGGGACGGACAAACCCAGCAAGGGTTGGGAAACCCTTCCTTGGGATGGACAAACCCAGCAAGTGTTGGGAAACCCTTCCTGGGACGGACAAACCCAGCCAGGGTTGGGAAGCCCTTCCTGGGACAGACAAACCCAGCAAGGGTTGGGAAACCCTTCCTGGGACGGACAAACCCAGCAAGTGTTGGGAAACCCTTCCTGGGACGGAGTTATCCAGCAAGGGTTGGGAAACCCTTCCTGGGACGGACAAACCCAGCAAGGGTTGGGAAACCCTTCCTCGGACGGACAAACCCAGCAAGGGTTGGGTGTTTCTGGTTGCACTGTTTCCCACACAGTCCAAATACTCACTTGTTAAAACACTGAGATACACAACGGTGTTGTACTTGTCCCTCAGCCGGCTCTCGTAGAGACCAGCGTCTCCAGCGGTGATGTTGCTGATGATCAGGGAGCACTTCCTGTCCATCCTGCCAGCTCCAGGCCACGTCTTCTCAGCTCCTCCAGAACCAAACACATGAGACACTGAACTTGTGTCTCTGCTGTAAATCCACTCAACATTGGAGCAGGTGGAAGACGATAAGTCAACGTTATTCTGCAAAGCTACGTCATCTCCAACCCTGTGGTAGAGAATGATTGTTCTCACGCCGGTTCCTGCTGCAGAGAAAAACACAACGTTTTAAACTCAACACACCAAATAAGATGTTTCACTCAGATATTTAGGTTTATCAACACAGAAAAGCCATCCAGAGAGTATTGCCTGCTCTTATTCATCCAGACCAATCTGGTTTTATCCCTGGTAGACATTCTTTCTTTAACACCAGACGGTTATTCGACATTATTTACACCCCCACCGCGGACTCTCCCGAAATCGTTCTTTTTTTAGATGCCGAAAAGGCATTTGACTGGGTGGAGTGGAGGTACATGTTCTATGCTCTCAACAGGTTTGGTTTCAGTGCTAATTTTATTTCCTGGATTCAGTTACTCTACACATCCCCGGTTGCTTCAGTCAATATCAATGGTATCCGCTCCAACTCGTTTCCGCTCTCGCGAGGTAACAGACAGGGCTGTCCTTTATCCCCTTCTCTGTTTGTGCTCGCCGTTGAGCCGTTGGCTATCTGGCTCCGTAATGAGGGTCGTTTTGACGGTATCATGCGCCAAGGGTTAACTCACAAGTTGTCGTGGTACGCGGACGACCTCCTGCTATATATCTCGGACCCCCCTAATTCCCTTCCTGGAATTTTGAACATATTAGAGGTATTTAAGAAAATCTCCGGTTATAAACTCAATCTTCATAAAAGTGAATATTTTCCAGTTAACGATCTGGCTAATGCTCTTCCTCAAAATATTTTTCCCTTTAGGAAAGCCTCGGAAGGGTTCAAATATTTGGGTATCTTTGTGAGTAAATCCTTTACAGAACTAGCTGCCAAGAACTTTGATCCCTCAGTTGAGCGCTGCAAAGAAGACTTAGCCAGGTGGTCCTCCCTGACTTTCTTTTTTTTTCTTTTTTGGGCTCTAGTGGCCCTTTATTGAGATGCAGACTGGAAAGGGGTAGAGAGAGAACGGGGAAGACACGCAGCAAAGGTGTGCGGGCTGGATTCGAACCCACGACCGCTGCAGGAGAAGGACTGTAGCCTCAGTATATGAGCCGCCACTTAACCCACTGCGCCACCGAGCGGCCCTCCTCCCTGCCTTTCTCTTTAATGGGACGTGCTAACCTGATCAAGATGATTACTCTACCGCGATTTTTATATCTCTTTCAGCAAATTCCGATTTTCTTACGCAACTCATTTTTTCTCTCTCTTGATAAAATAATTAATTCATTTCTATGGTGTGATAAAAAGGCTCGTATTAGGAAGGAGATTCTCCAACTCCCCAAGGCAGAGGGTGGCCTGGCGCTGCCAAGCTTCCGTCATTATTACTGGGCGTGTAATATTAATAAACTCCTCTTTTGGAACTCCAAAATTGCACAAGCTGGCTTACCCCAATGGGCTCAAATGGAGATATCCTCATCCAGGCACTCACTGTGGTCAGTGGTTTGTGCACAATTACCTCTGCCGCTCAAGGTCTCCATTAACCCGATTGTGACTAACACCTTAAAAATCTGGAGCCAATTCAGAAAGCACTTTGGTTTACATGTATCATCAGGTCTGGCTCCCATTTACCACAATCATTGTTTTGTCCCTTCTTACTCAGATCCAACATTTCGGGATTGGCATGAGAAAGGTCTACATTCTGTCAGTAGCCTATACATTGATGGGATTTTCCCTCAATTTTCTGATCTGGCTGCTAAATTCACTCTCCCAAACTCCCATCGGTTTCGTTATTTTCAGGTTATACATTTTGTTCAGAATCAATACCCGCAATTCCCTAGTCAGCCCCCAAACTCTAGTTTAGACCCGTTTCTATCTCTGAAGACAGACTCTAAGAGGTTGATTTCTATCATTTATAGAAACATTTTTGCGGTTAATCCAACCAGACTGGACTCACTTCGAGCTGTGTGGAGTCAGGACTTTGGGACTGATATCACTGATGATCAGTGGGATCATATGTTAGATCTGGTACACACATCTTCTATATGTGCAAGACACTGTCTACTTCAATCCAAAATCCTACACAGGAGCCACTACACCAATGCAAGATTAGAAAAGATTTACCCAGATAGGGCTGACTCATGTAACAGATGTAAATTATCACTGGCAGATTACATGCATATGTTTTGGTCATGTCCGAAATTGTCTTTATTTTGGTTGGGGTTGTTTGATACGCTGGGGAGGGTTTTGGGTAGCACAATTGACCCCGACCCCCTCTGCCTTCTTTGGAGTACCACGACACACTGGGATGCCTAACACTGCGAAACGAGTTATAGCCTTCACAACTTTACTCGCTAGAAGGCTCATCCTCCTCAAATGGACACATACGCTTCCGCCCACACACAATAGATGGATACATGAAATCCTATACTGCATTAAGCTGGAGAAGATTAGGTTCTCCCGTCGGGGTTCCTTGGAAGCCTTTAACAAAACTTGGCAACCTTTTGTTGACCACATTCACTCACTCAGCATTGATGAAGAACCTGAGGACTAACTAGAAAAGCTGTGAGCAGAATAAACCCCCCCACCCACCCCTCCTCCCCCTTCCCCGAGTAAATGAGTGTGTTTGTATGTATGTGTATTTTTGTCCTATTCTTTTTTTGTTGTTTTATTATTCTTTTTGTTTGTTTATATATATTGTACACTGTCCTTATTTGAGTTACGTGATAATGTAAACCTTGATACTTGCTTCATTGTTACTGTCATTTATGTGTTGAAAAATGAAAATTCAATAAACAGAGTTGGAAAAAAAAAAAAAAAAAGAAAAGCAACATTGGACTTTAATAAGCCCTTATTTCATTTCCATTAACTATTCCAGTTCACCTAGTTTCCTGGTGTCCTTGATTTCAGGGTCTTACCTGTAAAGTCCAGCGTGTATTCAGCATCTATCTCCACTCTGTCTCCTTCAACAACCCGGCAGGTGAATCTTCTCTTGGAGCGTCTCTGATGTTTCACCATCAGATCAGAAACACAGTTGTTCTGTCCTCCAGACAAAAACCCATCCCCTTCACCAAGCAGCACACTTCCTGTCTCATCCACCCAGATGATGCTGTTCTGCTCACAGAGACCCAAACCACTGTATCTCATTAGAGAACAGCGTAATGTCACATCTCCATCCCTTCCTGGATCCACATCTGGTGGAGATGGAGAGACTGGAAGGAGACAGAAAACTGTAGTTTCACTCAAAAACCTTGAACGTCTTTCTAACATGTGAGGAACTATTCTTCACCTTACTGTTTCAGCTTTGCTGAGTTACTGTCTGATAGAAACACCAAAAACCTGTGCTATGATTGATTACGAAGTCGAAGTGAAGACAGAAGGAAAAAATGATGTTCTACAGAAAGTAATGATGAGTGTTTTTTCCTCCGTCCCGTTCAACGGCAGGATCCAAAGAGGGAACCCTTCCTGGGACGGACAAACCCAGCAAGGGTTGGGAAACCCTTCCTGGGATGGACAAACCCAGCAAGGGTTGGGAAACCCTTCCTGGGACGGACAAACCCAGCAAGGGTTGTGAAACCCTTCCTGGGACGGACAAACCCAGCAAGGGTTGTGAAACCCTTCCTAGGATGGAGTTACCCAGCAAGGGTTGGGAAACCCTTCCTGGGACGGACAAACCCAGCAAGGGTTGGGAAACCCTTCCTGGGACGGACAAACCCAGCAAGGGTTGGGAAACCCTTCCTGGGACGGACAGACCCAGCAAGGGTTGGGAAACCCTTCCTGGGACAGACAAACCCAGCAAGGGTTGGGAAACCCTTCCTGGGACGGACAAACCCAGCAAGGGTTGGGTGTTTCTGGTTGCACTGTTTCCCACACAGTCCAAATACTCACTTGTTAAAACACCGAGATACACAACGGTGTTGTACTTGTCCCTCAGCCGGCTCTCGTAGAGACCAGCGTCTCCAGCGGTGATGTTGCTGATGATCAGGGAGCACTTCCTGTCCATCCTGCCAGCTCCAGGCCACGTCTTCTCAGCTCCTCCAGAACCAAACACATGAGACACTGAACTTGTGTCTCTGCTGTAAATCCACTCAACATTGGAGCAGGTGGAAGACGATAAGTCAACGTTATTCTGCAAAGCTACGTCATCTCCAACCCTGTGGTAGAGAATGATTGTTCTCACGCCGGTTTCCGCTGCAGAGAAAAACACAACGTCTTGAACTCAACACACCAAATAAGATGTTTCACTCAGATATTTAGTTTTATCAACACAGAAAAGCAACATTGGACTTGAACAAGCCCTTATTTCATTTCCATTAACTATTCCAGTTCACCTAGTTTCCTGGTCTCCATGATTTCAGGGTCTTACCTGTAAAGTCCAGCGTGTATTCAGCATCTATCTCCACTCTGTCTCCTTCAACAACCCGGCAGGTGAATCTTCTCTTGGAGCGTCTCTGATGTTTCACCATCAGATCAGAAACACAGTTGTTCTGTCCTCCAGACACAAACCCATCACCTTCACCAAGCAGCACACTTCCTGTCTCATCCACCCAGATCATGCTGTTCTGCTCACAGGGATCCAAATAATAGTCTTTCATCAGAGAACAGCGTAATGTCACATCTCCATCCCTTCCTGGATCCACATCTGGTGGAGATGGAGAGACTGGAAGAAAACAAATAACTGTAGTTTACGCCACTTGAATATGAGAAACTCATTTTACTGATCCAGTTTTACTGAGTGATTTTCTGATGGAAAATCAAATATTTCAACGTGTGAATAAACGTCAGGTGTTTGTGTTCCAGTTCCTCTGAGAGGATCCATCATGTTGAGGACGATCCCAAACACGCTGACAAATCCACACAAGCTTTTAACAGCGTTTCACTCAGAGTTGATGAGGAGGATTCAAACTGACAGTCTGGAAGTTATTAAGTCAAAACACTCACCTGTTAAAACATTCAGATACACATGTGTGTAGGTATATCTAGTCGTACAGGTGTAACGACCAGCATCTTCAGCGGTGATGTTGTTGATGATCAGAGAGCAGTTACTGCTCAAACTCATCCTGTCAGCTCCAGGTGACCTCTTCACAATAGTTCCATTAAGAACAATGTCTTTTTTATATCGATATTTGTAATGAATCCATTCAACACCAGAACATTGGTAATGTGAAGAATCAACGTCAACCGGTAAAACGACGTCATCTCCAGCTCTGTGATGGAGATAGATCAATCTACCACTGATTCCTGCTGCAGAGAAAAACACTCTGAGAAAAGTTTTACACTTCACACATCAACCTGACCCTAGAAACATATTTAAACTACATATTTATGTTTGTCAACACAGAGAAGATAATTCAACACACACAATCTCTGGTGAATCATTCAGAGTTATGTAACGTTGTTTTTAAGTGGTCTGATTGTAACAGAGGTGAGTTTTATTAAAGAAAACACATTTGATATCAAATTAAACCCTAAAACACGAGTCAGAGTTGATCTTTACCTTCAAAGTGAAGCAGTAAAGTGATGAAGAGCTGCAGTCGTGGTGTCATTCTGTCTCTGCTGGATGAAATGATGCTTCTCTGCTGCAGGTCTGATTGAGATGCTGGAACTTCCTGTTTCTGATGGTGGAACTTCCTGTTTCTGATGGTGGACCTTCCTGTTTCTGGGGAACTTAACCACTAAAACCATCTTCAGAGTAAGTAAGTGTGTCTTTGTTTCCTGAAATACATAAAAACAGGTCAAAGTTACAGGAAAAAACCCTGAATGTTTAAAAGTGAACACGCAAAAGGGTTTTTCTGTTGAAGATTTACTTTTGTTACATTTCAGTTGACCCTTGAGGTGGATTTGATTTAAAAGAGTGATAGATTTGGTTTCCAATAAAATAACAAGTTTCCATCCTGGACTTATACAGAGATGAAGTTTTAAAAACAACCACATGTTCTGGTGGTTTTCTCAGCCGCAGGTCTGTGACGATGTTATTTCCTTTATGTGCATGACTAAAGTCTAGACCTGTCTTCAGAAAAACACCAACGGAAATGAAATGTCTGCAAAAGCAGCATTTGAAAGATCCTTGTTTTTAAGTTAAATTGTATTAAACTGAACATTCAGTTTTTGTCTTTTGTTTGTTAAACTTCAACTTAAAAGATGTTATTGTTGTTTCTGAGACGTCATCGTTGACCTGGGAAACAAACATGTACTTTGTTCATGTTTGTCCTGTTTTATTATTATTTATTAAAAGATGAACTTGTGTATTTCATGATGTTTGTGCTGGTATTTCACTGGTACAGTTTAATACCAGTACAAGTTTAATACCAGTTTAATACCAGTGTAGTTCCAGTGCAATACAAATCCAATACCAGGTCAGTGCAAGTGCAGTAGTTGTGTAATACCAGTGAAAAACCAGTGTAGTAACAGTTCAGTACCATTTCAGTATCAGGGTGGTACCAGAGCAGTACCAGTGGAATACCAGTGAAATACCAGTTAAATACCAGTGAAATACCAGTGAAATACCAGTTAAACACTAGTGCAAAACCAGTGAAATACCAGTGAAATACCAGTTTAGTAACAGTTCAGTACCATTTCAGTATCAGGTCGGTACTGGAGCAGTACCAGTGAAATACCAGTTCAACACTAGTGCAATAGCAGTTCAGTACCAGTGCATTACACTTGTAATGTCAGTGCAGTACTTGTACAAGACCAGTGCATTACAAGTTTAGGGAACACCAGTTCAACACCAGTGCAATACCAGTGAAATAACAATGCAATACCAGTGTAGCCCAGGATCTATAATGATACCCTTTTAATATAAAAACTGTCCCTTTAAAATAGTTCACCTGTGTGCTCACCGTTAGCACACAGACACATAGAATTACCACCTCTCACTCACGCCCACCCACCACATACCGCACCAACACCACACACACCTTTAAAGCACCCCCACCCACCACATACTACACCAACACCATACACACCTTTACAGCACCCCACCCACCACATACTGCACCAACACCATACACACCTTTACAGCACCACCCCCACCCACCACATACTGCACCAACACCACACACACCTTTACACCACCCCCACCCACCACATACTGCACCAACACCCCACACACCTTTACACCACCCCCACCCACCACATACTGCACCAACACCACACACACCTTTACACCACCCCCACCCACCACATACTGCACCAACACCATACACACCTTTACAGCACCCCCACCCACCACATACTGCACCAACACCACACACACCTTTACACCACCCCCACCCACCACATACTGCACCAACACCCCACACACCTTTACACCACCCCCACCCACCACATACTGCACCAACACCACACACACCTTTACAGCACCACCCCCACCCCTGTCACCAGAATCTCTGGACACCCACACCATCAAAACCATAATTTAACGCAGAAAAATAAAGCCCAGGAATGTTTTTAGACCCAGCTATTTTTTTAACGTTCCATTGAATCACCATGATGAGCGCACGTTCAGCACAGACATCAAGATGGCTGTGCTGAATGTGCGCTCTCTTTTAAACAAATCTTTTATTATAAATGACAGGAAACTGGACTGTATTCTCCTTACAGAGACATGGCTTGGCACAGATGCAGCTGTTGTTCTCACTGAGGCCTCCCCACCAGATATTAACCTTCTATTTTCTACCAGGGGGGGCAAGAGAGGGGGCGGAACTGCATCAATAACAATAACCACTATGTCATCAATGCAGTTCCTTTTAACAGCTACACATCATTAATATCATGCTTTTGTTTTTAGCAACCCCCCAATTCTCTGCTTAACGGTCTACAGATCCCCCAGTATTCCACCTGTTTTATCAGCCAATTCTCTGAACCTTTATCAGTTATTCACACATTAATAATCTAATAATCAATTATTCACATTATTCACACCTCCTACAACAGGATCTTAATAACTGGTGATTTTAACCTGCACATAGAAACATCTCAGACCCAGAGCAGAGGTCACACCCTGGACCTGGTCCAGACCTCCGGCCTGTCCCTGGACCTGGTCCAGACCTCCGGCCTGTCCCTGGACCTGGTCCAGACCTCCGGCCTGTCCCTGGACCTGGTCCAGACCTACGACCTGTCCCTGGACCTGGACCTGGACACCGGTGCCTCCGGAGCGTTCCCCGGATGGGAGGGAGGAAGCTGTGACCCCCGAGGTTCCCGGTTTGGCATCATCTGATTAATGAATAAAATTGTCACAATATCAGTCACTCCAGTCTATTATTTCAATGCAAGAATGAATGAGTTTCCATCACTGTGAGGACGGTGTCCCCCTCACCAAAAGTATTTCTGTGAGGACGGTGTTCAGAGCTGGACCAGGTCCTGGTCCTGGTCCTGGTGCTGGTGTTCCGAGCCCACAGCGTTTACCGACGCAGCCACAAGCTCCCTTTGGTGTTTATCCCAGAGGACAGGGAACCAAAGAGGATGTCTTCCTGGCCTCCACCTCTGTCAACAGTGTCTCCAGCTCACACTCCAAGATTCAAGCAATATCACATTTCTGTGCTGCTTATACCCGCTAGAATATCAAGCATCACACTTGTTTAACGTCTGTGGACTTATGCCTATCAAGAAGAAACAAAAACAGCAGCTTAATGCCATGGAAACACCCTCTGCAACCCCAGCCATTGTGGCTAATGCTAATGCTAGCATCGTGAGTAATGACAACGCTCCAGAGCTAGCTCCGCTAGCGGCTACGGCAAACACCAAGGCATCCGTCATCCTCGCGGCTATAAATGACATGAGTAAAAGGATGGAGGACCGATTCAATAACTCAGAGGTGTCTTTGCAAGCTACCCAGGCCACCTTGACCAAACACGATGCTCGGATTTCTACTGTGGAGGCGGTTAGCAGTGACCATGACACCTGGCTGACCGGGCTGGAACAGCAATGGCTGCAGCTAGAGGCCCGTCACAAATCGCTCCAAGAAAAGATTATTGACCTCGAAGCGCGCTCCAGACGCCAGAATATAAAAGTGGTGGGCCTGCCAGAACGAGCTGAGGGTAAAAACCCAACCCCACTTTTTTGCCACTTTTCTGCGCAATTTGCTGGGCGCTGCTCACTTCCCCTCCCCGATAGAGGTGGACAGAGCGCACAGACTGGGACAGCCACCTGACGCCGCGGCACGTCCCCGTGTCATGATAGCCAGGATCCACAGCTTTCGGGTAAAGGAGAAGGTACTGCGGCTGGTGCGGGAGAACTCCCCTCTGACCTACAACGGGACACAGATCCACAAATATCCCGATTATCCGGCGGAGATAATGAAGCGGCGCCAGCCATTCGAGGAGGTGAGGAGAAAATTCAACAGCGCTGGGATGCGCACCGGATTCCTCTATCCTGCACGGCTCCGAGTCACCAAAGGTACCGACGTCGACAGGATCTTCAACACCCCAAAAGATGCTGATCGCTTCCTGCTCGACTACCGGGCTTCTGAGGAGGGGTGATGTCCCTGCGCTGTCTTTCGGATTTGATCCGGCTGCTGTATCCTGCTGTATCCAGATGCGGCACAAACCCGCAGTTGTAGGGTAATGTTAAAACACTGGACTATGCTTAAAAAAAAAAAAAATATATATATATATATATATATATATATATATATATATATATATATATATATATATATATATATATATATATATATATATATATATATATATATATATATTTGTTTATTCCCAGTGTGCCTTATTCTCACCAGTTCATTTTGCTAAGTGCATGGCTGTTTTATTTTTTTATATTTAGTAACACTAAGTGCCAGATGTGCTCTGTTTTGGTTATTTTATGCACTTAATTTGCTTCATATCTTCTTACAACAACACCTGGGTTTTTTCTAATTTTTGTCACGGAAATGTTTCAAGGTTTTTTACCTGATATCGGATGGGACCGCTGCTTTTAAGTCAGCTGACTAGCAATATTACTGGTTAAGTGTTAACTAGTATAGGACCACTGTAGGGCATGTTAAGGTATTTCCTCTCGCTTTGTTTTGGAAAGTGGGAGCTTGGGGTGGGTAAATGTAAGTTCACTTTATGTGTTTTCCTCAGTGTTTTTGCTGTTTTTTTATTTGGGGCAATTGTTACTGTAAATATAACCTAATTTTCACTTATCCATGATTCGTAGAGGTAAAGATGAGGGTATCAACTTGGTCAGCTGGAATGTTCGTGGCCTAGGTCATTCAATTAAGTGTGCTAAGGTTTTTGCACACCTTAACTCTTTCGCTGCCGACGTGTCATTCCTTCAAGAGACTCATATTAGACCATCTGAACAGAAGCGTCTGCGCTGCAGCTGGGCAGACCAAATATTTCAATCCACATTCTCAAGCAAAGCTTGAGGCGTTGCAATCATTATTCGTAAAAACATACCTTTTAAACACATTTCAACACTATGTGACCCGAATGGTCGATACATTATTGTAACAGGCCGTCTTCATTCTATTCACGTAACGCTGTTGAACATCTACGGGCCAAACATTGATGACGCAGCTTTTTTCAGAAAAACGTTTGAGAAGTTACCTGACCTTTCAAACACAAATTTAGTATTTGCTGGGGACCACAACGTAATACTTGACCTCCATCTTGACAGGTCAGCTAGCAAAATATGTAACCCCTCTAATGCATCCATGGTCCTGAACAATCTTATCGCCTCCACTAATCTGGTCGATATATGGCGGCTTCAACACCCGACAGACAGAGAATACTCTTTTTTTTCTAATAAACACAAATCATATTCCCGTGTTGATTTTTTTTTACTGGATGCGAAACTCATACCAAATGTTACAAATTCCAAATACCATAACATTTTGATTTCGGACCACGCCTCCATTACTCTCAATTTAAAAAAAAAAAATGGACAGCGCTCCTCGTGGTGTTTCCGCCCATCCTTGTTAGCAGACGAACATTTTTGTAAACAAATGTCAGTAAAAATCACAGAATACCTTGAGAATCAGAATCAGAATCAGAATCAGCTTTATCAGCCAGGTTCGAACATTGTCCAACAAGGAATTTGACTCCGGTAATTTCGCTCTTTGGTATTAAAAAATAAACAAATAAACAACAAATGTGGTATTTCTATGTACAGTATAAACATTTTAAAGGTGCAGCAGTTTGAGGTAGTGAGTAGAAAGTGAGAGGTGCAGCAGAGTGAGGCAGACAAGATTATTAAAGAGGGTGCTAGATGATTTATTTATTTTTTTGCACGTGTTTGGTTACTCTGGTTACTCTTAGAATACTTAGAAATAATGACACCTCAGACATTTCTGATTCCACCCTGTGGGAAACATTCAAAGCTGTCATGAGCATATGGCTTTGAAGAAGTCAAACAAGACGCTGTTGGACAAAATTGACTCCGAGATCACACAATTAGAACCTTTATATAGAAGCACAGGCGACTCTCAAACATTGAATAACATTCTCAATCTTAAATATGAATATAATTCGATCTTATCGCGTCAGGTTTGTGACCAGCTCCTGCGACTTAGGAGACAATATTTCGAGCTTGGGGAAAAACCTCACATACTTTTAGCTCGCCAGCTCAGAGGGCAACAGGCCAATAGGGCTATCCACAAAATAAAATCTCGCTCTGGAGTAATCTTAACAGACCCTAAGCTGATAAACTCTCACTTCAGAGAATATTAAGAGGAGCTTTATAGATCCAAAGCTACAGGTGATGTGGATAATTGGTTAAAGGACCTAAACATACCAAATCTAGACGACACCTCTCGTGAGGCCCTTAATGCAGAACTATCTCCGGAGGAAATACTAGATTCTATCAGATCAATGCAAAATGGGAAACGCTCGGGACCAGATGGTTTTCGCGTTGAATTTCTTTTTTTTTTTTTTTTTTTTTTAAATGTTTTTATCCCGGTTTTTTCCCCCATTTTATCACCCAGTGCTCCTACCTAACAGTCCTGGGTATTGCTCCATCTACCAACCCCGGGAGTTCCTGCACTGAGCTCAGGTCTCCTCCTTAACCTGAGGATGAGCAGCATCTTTTCACCAGACAGGGTGGGGTTTCTCTGGCCGGACGTGGTGCGTGGAAGGATCACGTTATTCTGGCCAGATCCTCCCACCCCATCTGTTCCCCGGTTGGCCAGAGGGGGCAGTAGAGCCAGGACTGTTGCATGTTTTTGTGAGGGTAGCTCCCATTAGCTACCCAGGGGAACACGGGGAGAACATGCAAACTCCACACAGAAAGATCCTTTCTCCAACCCCACCCAGGGTGCTGAAGTCATGGGGGAACTAACACGCACTTCAGCGCCCACAGCGTCCCCGGCGGGAATCGAACCCAGGACCTTCTTGCTGTGAGACGGCTGCACTACCTGCTGCTCCACCGTGCCCCTTGGCGTTGAATTTCATAAGACATTTGCAAATCAGATAACTCCAATTTTACACAGGATGTTTTCCCATTCAATGGAATCTGAAAGCCTTCCTCCAACCTTGTATGACGCTAACATTTCACTCTTGTTGAAGCAGGACAGGGATGAAACCGAACCTTCATCATATCGTCCAGTATCCATGCTCAACCTAGATTTTAAGATATTCACTAAAATACTTGTAAATAGGTTAAATAAGTGTATAGGATCCATCATTCACACTGATCAGACGGGTTTCATCCCAAATCGATACTCCTTCTTTAATGTTAAACGTGTTATGGACATTATGTATTATTCTTTCGACAAATTTTCTAAGCAAGCCATCCTGTGTCTAGATGTGGAGAAAGCCTTCGACAAGGTGAAATGGCCGTATCTCACGGGGGTTCTGGAGAGGTTTGGTCTCGGTCCATCCTTTATTTCCTGGGTGCGCATGATATATACACAACCTACGGCGTCCGTTCCCACTAACCTGGGCAGGTCACCCTCCTTCCCTCTGCAGAGGGGGACACAGCATGGGTGTCCCCTCTCGACGCTCCTCTTCGCATTGGCTATCGAACCCCTGGCAATTAGTGTGAGGGAACATGTCCTCAATAAACCTATAACACTAGGTGGAGTTGATCATAAGATTTCTCTTTACGCAGATGACTTAGCCCTTTTTGCATCCGACCCTGAACAATCAATACCAGATCTACTCCAACTTATCAACTCCTTTGGAGAGGTCTTCGGTTATACTATTAACTGGCAGAAGAGCAAGCTCATATCAGTAGCCAAAGACCTGGACCCACTATTCCTGTCATCCACACATTTTAAAATCTCCTCTGACTATGTGAAATACCTGGGCATTAAAATATCAAAAAAACCAAGCGTCTTTTTTAAACTGAATTTCACGGAAAAATTGGACAATCTTAAGGAGAACATAGAAAAATGGAGACTGCCTTTATCAATGATTGGCCGTGTAAACGTTATCAAGATGGTCTCGCTGCCGAGATTTTTGTATTTATTTCAGAACGTCCCTGTTTTTATTCCCAAATCTTTTTTTAAGCTTCCCGACTCCATTATCATGCCGTTTGTTTTGGGGTACAAGGCACATAGGATTTCCAAAATCCACCTTCAAAAATCAAGGAAATGTGGGGGCCTGGGTCTGCCGTGTTTTCTGCATTACTACTGGGCGGCCAATGTCAGAGTTATGGTGTACTGGCAGTGTGGCTTTGAGAAAGTGGACGGGTTCATCCCACCTCCTTGGTTAGCCATTGAAAAAAGCCTGACTAGCAAGACTTCTCTCCCTGCTCTCCTTTTTTCTTCCCCAAGGTCCTCCGCAGTCTACAGGAAAGATCATTTTGTTATGTTAAATGCTCAGAAGATCTGGAATCAAATTAGAAAATGTTGTGTGCTTCCAGACACCTCTGTAAATGCTCCAATCTGGCAGAACCATGGCTTTTTACCGTCTCTTACAGACACAGCCTTTAGAGAGTGGAGCTGTAAGGGTATTGTTAGTTTAAAAGACCATTACGTTGGTGGTCACCTTGGCTCTTTTGAACAATTGCAGTCCAAATTTTTTTCCAGGTATTTACAACTGAGACACTATGTTCAACAGGCTACTAAATCATCTGAATTACCACCTGAAAGAAATGCACTGTTCAAATCTCTCCTAGGCCCCCCCGAAGCAAAACACCTGATTTCAGGGTTAGTTGGTTACTTCTCAAGTACTCTGGACTCGTCTACTCTCAAAATAAAACAAGCCTGGGAAGGTGAGCTTGGTATTGAGATCGAGGATGAATCATGGGAGGAAGTATTAACTAACATTAAATCTTGCTCGATTAATGCCAGGCTCCAACTGATCCAGTACAAGATAGTCCATAGATTACATTACTCTAAAACCAGATTAAACAAAATTTTCCCTAATCTCTCTCCACTGTGTAATAGATGTAATGCAGCAGAAGGTTCCCTTGCACATCTTTTCTGGACCTGCCCGAAATTACACAACGTTTGGTCTCTCATTTTCCAGTGGTTTTCCTTTGCCTTTAACATAATTGTAACACCTGACCCTGTAACTGCTTTGTTAGGACACTCCAATACTTTGAAAAACCTGGATTGTAACATACGTACTGCTTTGACTCATGGTATGATGATTGCTAAGAGGTGTATCCTGAAACTGTGGAAGTCCGATTTAGCTCCCAAGTTTGAGACTTGGCAGAGGGAACTCATAAGCATTCGCATGTGGAAAGACAAGGAGAAACGAACTCTCTGGTAATCCCCTGAAGTTCTCCAAGATATGGAGTCCAGTGCTAGAGCATATGAAAGACCACTCACCTCATCTCATTGTTATTTTTTCCATTCCATATATGTCATTTACAAGATCCTTCCATTTAGAATTAATTAAATTATCATAATTTAACCAATTTCTTGTCATTTGTTTAATTAATGCTACTCTTAAAACTAAAAACAAGTGAGTATGTTTGCTCTTAATCTATTCTGGTGTTTTTCCAAGTAATCACACCAGTGGATTTTATCAAAAGAAACACCAAAAATATTTTCCAATTCTCTGACAGAGTTTTCCCAAGTTCACTTTTGACTAGACATGACCAGAATACATGACTGTGGTGTCGCTGTCTGTATTAATCTAGGTCCAGTTGTATTAATCTAGGTCCAGAAAGTGGCCCTCCAAAGTGGCCCTCCAACGGACATCCGTCCGTCCGTCCGTCCGTCCGTCCGTCCGTCCGTCCGTCCGTGATCAGAAATGATCTTTAATCTTGAATATTCAGATTCAGGAATCAGAGATAACCAGGACTGAAATACATGGAAACATATTCAATAACATGATAAATAATTCCAGCATAAATAAACATCTAAAAGTCTGTAAACACTAAGTTGAAGTACTTTCATGAAACAAAACAAAGAAACAAAGGATAATTTTTAATGCATGGATTTTATTATTGATTCATCTGATCAGCCTCAGTAATATTTGTGTTTACATCAGAAGAAATATTTAATTTCTTTGACATAAACGTCATGCTCCTCCTCAGTTGAAGAAGAAAACATTATTGATTAAGTTGTTTCTAATAAGTCTGAACTGGAACCTTCATTTCTGAAGTTAGATCATGTGGATTTGACCAAACTTTATGAAATAAGACTGATGGACGGGGGAGTGGTAGTCTAGTGGCTCAGATGTTGATTTGGATAAAGCGTCTGCTAAATTACAGCAGTAGTAGGATTGTATGCCAGATCGTTTTTCACAACGACCATAGCAGTTTCTGCCAGAGATCCCAGGAACCGAACCCCAATCCTGCTGCAGCCTTCATCTGCAAGAGGAACAAGAACATGATTTACACAAAGAAGAGATGATTCTTGTCCTTCAGAACTCTGAAACAATCCACAACTCTGAACATTTATAACAACACATCTTTTCATGTGAGTCGCCCTGTTACCACGTCTGCTAATCTCATTAGCTGGACAAGGTCTGTATTTATTATCCAGGAGATTTTTCACTTACCAGTCGTTATATCGCACCAAGTCCTTCTTGTCATGGTTGCAGAGGTAGACATTGAAAACATTATTACCACCGTTGATGTTGATGTTGTTTTCTCTGCCTAAAAGGATGAACCATGAAGAAAAGAGTTGAGCTGAGATGATGCTGACAGCTAAAGATGCTGACATGGTTCTACGTCTGCTCTGTTGCCACGGTCGGTTCTAGAACATGATGACTAGGCTGCATCTCAGATCAGAGGGGGTGCACATGCCTGGCACGTTATTTATGCATTATGCATTTTATTATGCATTTTCCCATAATTTCAAGCGGAATGATACTAGCAAAACAAGAATATTTAAAGTCTATTTCAAGTGCTTTATTGCAACAACATTGCTGCAGAACAAAGAAAATGCTACATTTAGTCTGGGCTACCTCACCCACCAGACAATCTAGCAACAGAAAATAAAACATAGCAACAAAAATAAATATATCCATAAATATACAGGACTGTCTCAGAAAATTAGAAAAGAGTTCTTTATTTTCTGTAATACAAAAATGTCATACATTCTGGATTCATTACAAATTAACTGAAATATTGCAAGCCTTTTATTATTTTAATATTGCTGATCATGGTTTACAGTTTAATAAAACTCAAATATCCTATCTCAAAAAATTAGAATATTCTGGGAATCTTAATCTTAAATTGTAAACCATAATCAGCAATATTAAAATAATAAAAGGCTTGTAATATTTCAGTTGATTTGTAATGAATCCAGAATGTATGACATTTTTGTTTTTTTAAATGCATTACAGAAAATAAAGAACTTTATCACAATATTCCAATTTTCTGAGACAGTCCTGTAATCTTGCTGGCGTGGTTGTGCTTGAACCACTTCTGAATATCCATCGTTACTTTGTGGTAACGGAGCAGCAGAGAGCAGCGTCTTGCTGCTGCAGGAAACTGCTGGAAGCAGATGAGTGACGGACTCTGGCTGGTTTATGGTTCCGCGTTGCACCAACGCAAAGCATACGGCGTAGGATACGCGGGGACGCGAACGTACGCTGCGCATCGCCGCGTGCCCTACGCCGTAGGCTACGCCGTCGATTTAACGCAGAACCATAAATCAGGCTTAACGCGCGCACATTTGTCAGTTTTCTTTTCGTCTTTTCAACTGAGCAAACACATAAACTGAGGGTGCGATGCTCATGCACCCTCGTAGAACCGGGCCTGTCTGTTGCTGATTCACACCGTTGAGCAGCTGAGAACAACCTGAAACCTTGTTTAGTTTTGTTTCAGTCTGACACGTTGGAGGAACGAGGAAACTCACCAAGTTTAACTTTTTTTCCAACACCAACATTAAAATCACCACCACCGTTGGAGCCTGATCCTCTCCCTAAAAGGACCAACCATGGAGAAAAGTGTTTTGAGCTGCAGATCACTGAGATGATGCTGACACCTAAAGATGCTGACATGGTTCTACGTCTGCTCTGTTGCTGATTCACACCGTTGAGCAGAGAGAACAACCTGAAACCTTGTTAGGTTTGTTTCAGTCTGACACGTTGGAGGAACGAGGAAACTCACCGTATGGTACGAGTTTACCGTCGTTTCCATCACCATCATCATCATCATCATCATCATCAGATTTCTTGAACAACTTAAGGACACGACGGACGATCTCCATCAGGTCTCCCATGTTTGGCCTCCTTTTCCTCCTTCAAGCAGAAAGAATAAAGAAAGGAAGTATTTTATTATTATGGGATACAAGGGCGCAGATGGCACTGGGGACGGGGGGGGACACGTCCCCCCCAGATTTATAGTGGTCCCCCATCGGTCCCTCCCACCCACTGTCCCTATGTAACAGCCTGTCCTAACTGCGTCCGACTATCGCGTCTGCGTTACATCGGACGCTCTCTGTCCACACTGAAAGCGTTATGGCCCACCCACGTTCTTTTGATTGACAGCTGAAACTCGCTTTGTAGGCTGATTTATGGTTCCGCGTTACACCAACGCAGACCCTTCGGCGTAGGGTACGCGGAAACACGCACCGAACTCTGCGCGTCGCCGCGTAACTTACGCCGTCGATTTTACGCGGAACCATAAATCAGCCTTTATTCACCGGCCGTGCTCCTGAAAGAAACTCCTAAAATAACTCCTAAAAGAGTAAAGAGACAAGTAAAAGATGGGTGAGTACTTGTAATCTTCCTACGTTTGTACTTTCTAAACAGAAAACAAGCTTGATATTGTGATATTTAAATGTTCTATTTTCTTCCTGCCGCTCGCATTGAAAGCTGGTTGAAAGCCGGTGTTCTGAGATTTCTTCCTACCCATAATTTTTTCCTACTCGAGTTGACTGCGCATGCGTATAGCAGCAACTTCAGACTTCAGAAGGCCATAATATCCTGCTACCTGATCGCCGCGGAAGAGAAAAGGTTAGTTTCTTGTATTTTAATACTTTGTATGGACAGTATTTAATGCATATACGTTTGAGGGACAAATCAAATGCATGTCTTTATGCCTGTGTGTGAGTGAATGTGCTTTTCCAGCTGTATTAAACAGCTGGAAAAGTTATTCAGTTTTGTGCCAAAAGCAGTGATGGAAATCAACAGGTAGAGCAGGAAATGGACAGACCACCAAAGGTTAACTGCAGCATCCAGCAAGAAGGTTTGATTGATTTTATTTATTATAATCTTTGGCTACAGTAGGAAAGAATTTTAGGTAGGAAGAAATCTCAGAACACCGGTTTAAAGCCGGTTGAAAGCGCTGTAGGAAACAGTCATGGATGAAGAACGGCTGATCCAGTTAGTTGAAATGAGAAGTTATCTCTATGATTCCTCCTCATTTCACTACAAAAACCTCAACAAAGTAATTCATTTTTATTTCGAGGCGCCTTTCACGTCACCCAAGGTCACCTTACAGGATAAAAACAGGAAATACAATTAAAAATACAATAAAACATCTGTAAAAGCAGCAATAGACAGTATACAAATAACACAACAATAAACAAATAAACTGGTGAGAAGTAGTGCGTGATGTCCGGTCAGAGTGAGTGGGCAAGTTTGAACAGGTGAGTTTTGAATGTGGTGATGGAGTCTATTTGTTTTATGTGTGGGGGGAGGGAGTTCCAGAGTCTGGGTGCCGAGCAGAAAGTGGCAGAAAAAAATATTATCCTATTATCATATTTTTTTTTTTCTTAACAATTTTTTATACATACATATACATAATACATATACATATACACATACACACAAGTCCCACTGGGACCAGCGGGTGAACAGGATGACCTGATCTGATGAGGAAGAAAAATTCCCAAAAAATAAAACATGGCCGGAAAAACGAGAAAAAAACTTGAAAATGAAGGCAATATAATAGTATACAGAAAAGGTTTCCCTTTTCTTCTTATTAGGGCCCGAGCACTGACAGTGCAAAGGCCCTAATGTATCTGTAGGAATTGTTCTCGTTTTTATTTTTATTTTTCCGAAATGAGGGCCTTTTTGCCCCCCTAAACAGAAAACTTTGTTCCTCAAGCCCCACAATACGGTTTGACGTACATGCAGGAAAATCGCTACACACTTGTATCATGTCACAACTTAAGGAAAAGTCTCTTGGAGCCATGGCCCAAACCCAACAGGAAGTCGGCCATTTTGAACATTTTGAATTAATCGTGTAATTTTGGCGCAATTTATGCCATTCCTTCAGCAGTTAATACGGCCGGAACCGTAACGTGCACCCAGGTGTGTTATACATCAAAATGTGCGTCTCCATCCTGTGACAACGCGCATTACTTTTCTCTTTCAAAAGTGTTACCGTGGCGACGCTAGACGCCAAAAAGCCCGGACGGGGACGGAGGGGACTCTTCCCCCATCTTTAAAGTTCATTTCCACATTCGTAACTTAACTAATGGTTGCGCTTTTTGGCGTCTAGCGTCGCCACGGTAACGCTTTTGACTGAGAAAAGTAATGTGTGTTGTCGCAGGATGGAGACGCACATTTTGATGTATAACACACCTGGGTGCACGTTACGGTTCGGGCCGTATTAACTGCCGAAGGAATGGCATAAATTGCTCCAAAATTACACGATTCATTCAAAATGTCCGACTTCCTGTTGGGTTTGGGCCATGGCTCCAAGAGACTTTTCTTTAAGTTGTGACATGATACAGGTGTGTACCGATTTTCGTGCATGTACGTCAAACCGTATTGTGGGGCTTGAGGCACAAAGTTTTCTAGGGGGCGCTGTTGAGCCATTTTACCACGCCCATTAATGCAAACCATTAAATATCAAATTTATCGCCAGGCCTGGCTTGGTGCAAAATTTGGTGACTTTTGGGACACGTTTAGGGGAAAAAAAGACCCTCATTTCGTCGGAAAAATAAAAATAAAAACGAGAACGAGAACATCTCCTACAGATACAATATATTTGTTTCAAAGAATCAAAGTCCAGATAATTTCCTAAACCGTTTTATTAAGCTACAAATATGGCAACTCTGAGGTAACGACGAGTCAAAAGTATCTTAAACAAATTAAGTTCAGCCAGAATAAACATAAATCTGTGTTTATACATTTAAAATATGGTATTATTTCTTAAATCTCATTCTTTATTCTTTCATTTACATCTGACTAAAAGGCTCCACATTAAGTTCATTGTTCTGTTTATGATAAATGTGTGTTTTCCAGACGGATGTAAGTGTGATTTGTAACTGGAATAAATAAACCTTAATCAGTGAAGGTTTCTGTAAATGACGTCTGCTCCTTCCTGCTGCAGGATTCATTTACAGTTAAACATTTTCTAAATCAATCAGAGGAAAAGTTCAAGGTTTAATAAAGTCCCTGCAAAAGTTTATTGTGTCGCTAATGAATGGATTAATCTTTAAACGAGGGGTCCTTGAACGCGTCACGGAGCCACGTTTATTAACTTGAACATTTTTGGTTTTAAATGCAACTGCACCACAGCTTCGTCTGCTGAAATCGAAAGGAATTTAGAAAAGTTAAAGTTTAACACTTTTACTGTCAGAGGGAGAAGTTCAGTCCAAACCAGTTTTTATTTATTATTTTTATATTTTTATAACATGGAATTCAGCCGGTTCCGACCAAAACATTAGTTTCTGTCACATGTGTGTAAATGTCCTGCAGAATCCACGAGTGAAGCTTCAACCTGCATCAAAGTTTCACGTTTGTGGATTTAAATGATTTGTGGTTTACAAACAATTAAGAATAAGATTTACGTAACAATAAACCCAACATGTTAATGTTGATGCATTTATTATTTGGTGTAATTCTTAAGAATAAAAAACAAATTAATTTTTAGTGAATAATTATTTAGTGAATAATTTTTAGGTGCAGAAACTATAAAAACTAAAAAAAACTAAAAAAAACTTCCTTTAACAGTTTTAATCTATTGGGCAGATTGACCAACGTTTAGATGAAACATGTTTTATTTGTTTAAGTAGAAACCACAGTAAAAATATCTTGATCTACTTTAAAAACATTAAGGCGACTTTTTCACATGAGATTTTTATGTAGATCAAGAAAAACTAGTCTTTGTATAAACTACTTCAGTTTTAGTTTGTACAAAATTCATTTACAAGTAAAGTCAACTTAATTTTGATAAATAAAGTAAACTTAACACAATTAAGTTGACTGTACTTGCTAAATGTATTATTTACATACATAAATAAAGTATTTTATACAAAGACTAGTCTTTCTTGATCTACATAATAATCTCATGTGAAAAGTTGACTTATTTTTTTAAGTAGATCCAGCACGATGTTTGTATCAGTGCATCTAATGTTTCTCTCGCTACTTTGGTGTTTCCAGGAACGAGGAAATACTTTCCACAACTAAACTAAGACGTTTTGACGACAGAACAAACTTCAAAACGTTTCATTAAGTGGTTCTTAAACAATTTCTAACAAAAATACAGTTTCTTGTTCCTGCAGTTAATCAGGGAGGTTTTACTCACCAACTGCTCCAACTGCTATGGTTTTAAATGCAACGGCACCACAGCTTCGTCTGCTGAAATCGAAAGGAATTTAGAAAAGTTAAAGTTTAACACTTTTACTGTCAGAGGGAGAAGTTCAGTCCAAACCAGTTTTTATTTATTATTTTTATATTTATATAACATGGAGTTCAGCCGGTTCCGAACAAAACACTGGTTTCTGTCACATTTGTGTAAATGTCCTGCAGAATCCACGAGTGAAGCTTCAACCTGCATCAAAGTTTCACCTTTGTGGATTTAAATGATTTGTGGTTTACAAACAATTAAGAATAAGCTCTACGTAACAATAAACCCAACATGTTAATGTTGATGCATTTATCATTGATCAATATAATTTGTTTGAATTAAGAAGCAGTGAATGAATAAAACTAGAATATAAATAACTTTGTTCTGAAAAACCTTAACATGACACAGAAACAGACATTTTAGGAGACAGAATGATAAATATGTGAACTCTGTGTGGAGGGTTCAGGTTAATATGGGAACTTGAGTATTTGATCCTTCAAAATAAACGACCCATGACATGAATCGATTACACTTTGTGAACATTATACGATAAAGAGAGAAAAAAAATTCTATGGCTTTATTTGATATTCATTCAGTCATTGGCCTTTATTTAACCAGCAGGGGCCTCATTCATAAAGGAGTGCATAGATTTCAAACTAAAAGGGCACGTAAACCCAAAAGCCTAAAATGGCGGGCGCAAAAAAAAATCCGGATTTATAAAACCGTGTGCACGCACACTTGCACGCAATGTTCTCTTTATAAATCACAGTCCAGCTGGAAGGTTGCGCAGCTGAATTCTCCTCATATCCCGCCCTCTACATGCCCACCTCATACCATTAATGACAATGCAAAGTAGTTCATGACTGTATGAACATATGAATGAACTGCTGAGCATGTGCAGCGGCTCCTGCAGTCTGTTAGGGCGTCAGGATGAATGAGACGTGTGGAGCCACCGGGACACTAAAGTTCACGGAGACTTATATTGAAGGAGTAAAACACAGAAAATGAAGTGGTTTAGGGAGTAAAACGCGTCGTCGCAGGATGGAGATGCACATTTTGATGTATAACACACCTGGGTGCACATTACGGTTCGGGCTGAATTAACTGCCGAAGGAATGGCATATTTTTCGCCAAAATGACATGATTAATTGAAAATGGCCGACTTCCTGTTGGGTTTTGGCCATGGCTCCAAGAGACTTTTCTTTAAGTTGTGACATGATACAGGTGTGTAGCGATTTTCGTGCATGTACGTCAAACCGTATTGTGGGGCTTGAGGAACAAAGTTTTCTAGGGGGCGCTGTTGAGCCGTTAGGCCACGCCCATTAATGTAAACCATGAAATATCACATTTATCACCAGGGGCCTCATGTACTAAGAGTGCGTGGATTTCAACTTGAATCCGTGCGTGGAATTAACAAGAACGCAAAAATTCATATGTACAAAGCTGTGCGTTCGCCCAAATCCACGCAGTTTTCTCTGTACATCCCAATCAGCGTGGATTTGAGCGCACATGCGGGAGCACAACACTCCGCCCGTCTCCTCCCTCAAATATGTTTGAATATGATAATGAAGATAATTATCCATTAAAAACCGCTCATCCTAACAAGAAATGTGCAAAAACAGGTAAAACATATATAAAAAAAAAAATCGGCTCTGAGCTGGAATAAATAATTCATTTTGGAGCATTTCTTCCGATTTCAGCTGGTGTCGGACTCCAGTCCTCGAGGGCCGGTGTCCCTGCAGGTTTTAGATGTTTCCCTGCTTCATTGCACCATGATACAAGTGACTGTGTCATCAACACAACTATCCAGACTTTGATGACAAGCTGGTGACGATGATTAATGAGAATCAGGTGTGTTAAAGCAGTGAAACATCTAAAACATGCAGGACACCGGCCCTTCTGGGATTCAGTTTGACACATGGTGTTCTTTGCTTTGCGTTGCGTTCGGTGAAGAGTTTTGGTTTTATTATGATCGTACGGGTTTGTTAATGTTTAGCGTTAGTGCATCATTACACTCTGCTTTTCTTGTTTGTATTTTAAGAACCGACACCAGAATTTTTGGTGGATGAAAAACAGCTCCTCGTTCTGCTTTATTGTCATGCTGACGCATTAAGACCAATGTACACGTTTATTTAGTCTTACACATTGTGGATGTCCGCGATCACCTCTCTCATAAGTATAACAATGTGAACAACATGCAATTATATTTAAAACATGAAGCATCACGATCTGATTCCTCCGCTGCAGAAATAAAGACAATTTGTGCCGACGGGATTATCGAGGTGCAAACGTGAGAAATAAAGAGCAAAGTTGCTGTTTCATCCGCAGGAGGAGAGACCGGTCTAGATCCCTGTCGTGCCAAAAAGTGATTGCCTCCCAGAATCTGATTTCTCCCCTGAAAATGGGTCTTTGTACCTGCCAAATATTGATTGAAGGCCAAATACAGTTAATGAAAAGTTGTTTCTGCCTAAATATGACTTGATCTCATTCTTGAGTTTCATAATCTGAAAATCTGACGTGTTAGCGCTCTCGCTCAACGGGCTGCTCTGCGCGCTCCCGCGGCCAGAAATCAGAAGAAATCAGATTCTGGCAGGCAATCACTTTTTGGCACAAGACCTGAGAAACACTTTCTGGATCCTGCAGAACCTGCAGCCGACCTCATGTCAGACTCTGAAAGTTGCCTAAACATTCAATAAAAACGTATTTCATCATTGCTGAATCACATCAGTTCACACATGCACATCCATCACCTTTCCGTGACACCTTTTTTTTTAAGACAACTTTAAAGAACCGGTTTTTGCTGCAAAATTAATTTTAATGTATTTCTGTCCAGACACAGTTATGGGATGTTTAAGATCTGCCTTTTATCTCGATGTATTCGTCCCATACGGTCGTCATGGTGACAGAGATGTCCGACCTATCAGCAGCTCCAGCTGAAGCATCATGTTGGTCTGAACTGGAGCAGCTGGTCCAGTTCAGGACAGAGATCCAGGAGGATCCTCTTGGTACCTGAACCAGCTGATGGTCCAGTCTTAGTCCTGGACCAGCAGATCAGTCTGGTGCCTGAGGACTCGCCCCTGATCCTGCCATCAGCAGGTTCCTCAAACGGAGCCAAAGCTCCATCAGGATTTACGGTTCCATCGTTGAGCTCCTTTAGTTGTTTGTTCAGATCATGTGGTTGATTGTGAGATTGTTGCAGCTCCACTCTTGTGTAATTTATCTGGTGATGTCGGGACTGTCGTGTCCTTCACGTTCTCATGAACTTATTGTTGACGTCACGTTTCCTCATATTCTGCACTCACTGCATCACCAGTGAGTGTCGCCAACGGACAAAACCTCAGAAAAGTGCGTACACCAGCCTTGTTGCGACAAGTGAAGGACCGCAGCTTTCTACGTTCAAGTCATTCTTTGTACATCCGACCGTGATCGTTGAAAGTGGCGTACGCACGTTTTTTGTGCGCCGCACTCTTAGTACATAAGGCCCCAGGTCTGGCTTGGTGAAACATTTGGTGACTTTTGGGGCACGTTTAGGGGAAAAAAAGAACCTCATTTTGAGAGAAGAAAAATAAAAACGAGAAAAACAATTCCTACAGAAACAATAGGGCCCTAGCACTGTCAGTGCTCGGGCCCTAAATATATTTGTTTCAAAGAATCAAAGTCCAGATAGTTTCCTAAACCGTTTTATTAAGCTACAAATATGGCAACTCTGAGGTAACGACGAGTCAAAAGTATCTTAAACAAATTCAGTTCAGTCAGAATAAACATAAATCTGTGTTTATACATTTAAAATATGGTATTATTTCTTAAATCTCATTCTTATTTCTTTCATTTACATCTGACTAAAAGGCTCCACATTAAGTTCATTGTTCTGTTTATGATAAATGTGTGTTTTCCAGACGGATGTAAGTGTGATTTGTAACTGGAATAAATAAACCTTAATCAGTGAAGGTTTCTGTAAACGACGTCTGCTCCTTCCTGCTGCAGGATTCATTTACAGTTAAACATTTTCTAAATCAATCAGAGGAAAAGTTCAAGGTTTAATAAAGTCCCTGCAAAAGTTTATTGTGTCGCTAATGAATGGATTCATCTTTAAACGAGGGGTCCTTGAACGCGTCACGGAGCCACGTTTATTAACTTGAACATTTTTGGTTTTAAATGCAACTGCACCACAGCTTCGTCTGCTGAAATCGAAAGGAATTTAGAAAAGTTAAAGTTTAACACTTTTACTGTCAGAGGGAGAAGTTCAGTCCAAACACGTTTTTATTTATTATTTTTATATTTTTATAACATGGAATTCAGCCGGTTCCGACCAAAACATTAGTTTCTGTCACATTTGTGTAAATGTCCTGCAGAATCCACGAGTGAAGCTTCAACCTGCATCAAAGTTTCACGTTTGTGGATTTAAATGATTTGTGGTTTACAAACAATGAAGAATAAGATCTACGTAACAATAAACCCAACATGTTAATGTTGATGCATTTATTATTTGGTGTAATTCTTAAGAATAAAAAACAAATTCATTTTTAGTGAATAATTATTTAGTGAATAATTTTTAGGTGCAGAAACTATTAAAACTAAAAAAAAAACTAAAAACACTTCCTTTAACAGTTTTAATCTATTGGGCAGATTGACCAACGTTTAGATGAAACATGTTTTATTTGTTTAAGTAGAAAAACCACAGTAAAAATATCTTGATCTACTTTAAAAACATTAAAGCGACTTTTTCACATGAGATTTTTATGTCGATCAAGAAAAACTAGTCTTTGTTTAAACTACTTAATTTTAGTTTGTGCAAAATTCATTTCAAATAAAGTCAACTTAATTTTGATGAATAAAGTAAACTTAACACAATTAAGTTGACTGTACTTGCTAAATGTATTATTTACATACATAAATAGTATTTTATACAAAGAATAGTCTTTCTGGATCTACATAATAATGTCATGTGAAAAGCCGACTTATTTTTTTTAAGTAGATCCAGCACAATGTTTGTATCAGTGCATCTAATGTTTCGAAGAATAAAAACAAGACGCTCCAGCCACAATCTCTCTAGAAGAATAAAAACAAGACGCTCTGCTCCAGCCACAGTCTCTCTAGAAGAATAAAAACAATACGCTCTGCTCCAGCCACAATCTCTCTAGAAAAATAAAAACAAGACGCTCCAGCCACAATCTCCCTAGAAGAATAAAAACAAGATGCTCCAGCCACAATCTCCCTAGAAGAATAAAAGCAAGATGCTCTGCTCCAGCCACAATCTCCCTAGAAGAATAAAAACAAGATGCTCTGCTCCAGCCACAATCTCTCTAGAAGAATAAAAACAAGACGCTCTGCTCCAGCCACAATCTCCCTTGAAGAATAAAAACAAGACGCTCTGCTCCAGCCACAATCTCCCTAGAAGAATAAAAACAAGATGCTCTGCTCCAGCCACAATCTCTCTAGAAGAATAAAAACAAGACGCTCCAGCCACAATCTCCCTAGAAGAATAAAAACAAGATGCTCTGCTCCAGCCACAATCTCTCTAGAAGAATAAAAACAAGACACTCTGCTCCAGCCACAATCTCTCTAGAAGAATAAAAACAAGATGCTCTGCTCCAGCCACAATCTCTCTAGAAGAATAAAAACAAGACACTCTGCTCCAGCCACAATCTCTCTAGAAGAATAAAAACAAGACGCTCTGTTCCAGCCACAATCTCCCTAGAAGAGTAAAAACAAGACGCTCTGCTCCAGCCACAATCTCTCTAGAAGAATAAAAACAAGACGCTCTTCTCCAGCCACAATCTCCCTAGAAGAATAAAAACAAGACGCTCTGCTCCAGCCACAATCTCCCTAGAAGAATAAAAACAAGACGCTCTGCTCCAGCCACAATCTCTCTAGAAGAATAAAAACAAGACACTCTGCTCCAGCCACAATCTCCCTAGAAGAATAAAAACAAGACGCTCTTCTCCAGCCACAATCTCCCTAGAAGAATAAAAACAAGACGCTCTGCTCCAGCCACAATCTCCCTAGAAGAATAAAAACAAGACGCTCTGCTCCAGCCACAATCTCCCTAGAAGAATAAAAACAAGACGCTCCAGCCACAATCTCCCTAGAAGAATAAAAACAAGACGCTCTGCTCCAGCCACAATCTCCCTAGAAGAATAAAAACAAGACGCTCCACTGCAGCCACAATCTCCCTAAAAAAAGAAAAACAAGACGCTCCAGCCACAATCTCTCTAGAAGAATAAAAGCAAGATGCTCTGCTCCAGCCACAATCTCCCTTGAAGAATAAAAACAAGACCCTCTGCTCCAGCCACAATCTCTCTAGAAGAATAAAAACAAGACACTCTGCTCCAGCCACAATCTCTCTAGAAGAATAAAAACAAGACGCTCCAGCCACAATCTCCCTAGAAGAATAAAAACAAGACGCTCTGCTCCAGCCACAATCTCCCTAGAAGAATAAAAACAAGACGCTCCACTGCAGCCACAATCTCCCTAAAAAAAGAAAAACAAGACGCTCCAGCCACAATCTCTCTAGAAGAATAAAAACAACACGGTCTGCTCCAGCCACAATCTCTCTAGAAGAATAAAAACAAGACGCTCTGCTCCAGCCACAATCTCCCTAGAAGAATAAAAACAAGACGCTCTGCTCCAACAACAATCTCCCTAGAAGAATAAAAACAAGACGCTCTGCTCCAGCCACAATCTCTCTAGAAGAATAAAAACAAGACGCACCAGCCACAATATCTCTAGAAGAATAAAAACAAGACGCTCTGCTCCAGCCACAATCTCTCTAGAAGAATAAAAACAAGACGCTCTGCTCCAGCCACAATCTCTCTAGAAGAATAAAAACAAGACGCACCAGCCGCAATCTCTCTAGAAGAATAAAAACAAGATGCTCTGCTCCAGCCACAATCTCCGTAGAAGAATAAAAACAAGACGCTCTGCTCCAGCCACAATCTCCCTAGGAGAATAAAAACAAGTAGCTCTGCTCCAGCCACAATCTCCCTAGAAGAATAAAAACAAGACGCTCTGCTCCAGCCACAATCTCCCTAGAAGAATAAAAACAAGACGCTCTGCTCCAGCCATAATCTCTCTAGAAGAATAAAAACAACACGGTCTGCTCCAGCCACAATCTCTCTAGAAGAATAAAAACAAGACGCTCCAGCCACAATCTCTCTAGAAGAATAAAAACAAGACACTCTGCTCCAGCCACAATCTCCCTAGAAGAATAAAAACAAGACGCTCTGCTCCAGCCACAATCTCCCTAGAAGAATAAAAACAAGTAGCTCTGCTCCAGACACAATCTCTCTAGAAGTATAAAAACAAGACGCTCCAGCCACAATCTCTCTAGAAGTATAAAAAGAAGTAGCTCTGCTCCAGCCACAATCTCCCTAGAAGAATAAAAACAAGATGCTCTGCTCCAGCCACAATCTCCCTAGAAGAATAAAAACAAGACGTTCTGCTCCAGCCACAATCTCTCTAGAAGAATAAAAAAAAGATGCTCTGCTCCAGCCACAATCTCTCTGGAAGAATAAAAACAAGACGCTCCAGCCACAATCTCTCTAGAAGTATAAAAACAAGTAGCTCTGCTCCAGCCACAATCTCCTGAGAAGAATAAAAAAAGATGCTCTGCTCCAGCCACAATCTCCCTAGAAGACTAAAAACAAGATGCTCCAGCCAAAATCTCCCTAGAAGAATAAAAACAAGACGCTCTGCTCCAGCCACAATCTCTCTAGAAGAATAAAAACAAGACGCTCTGCTCCAGCCACAATCTCTCTAGAAGAATAAACAAAAGACGCTACAGCCACAATCTCCCTAAAAGAATAAAACAAAGATGCTCTGCTCCAGCCACAATCTCTCTAGAAGAATACAAACAATACGCTCTGCTCCAGCCACAATCTCTCTAGAAGAATGAAAACAAGACGCTCTGCTCCAGCCACAATCTCCATAGAAGAATAAAAACAAGACGCTCTGCTCCAGCCACACTCTCCTTAGAAGAATAAAAACAATATGCTCTGCTCCAGCCACAATCTCCCTAGAAGAATAAAAACAAGACGCTCTGCTCCAGCCAGAATCTCTCTAGAAGAATAAAAACAAGACGCTCTGCTCCAGCCACAATCTCGCTAGAAGAATAAAAACAAGACGCTCCAGCCACAATCTCTCTAGAAGAATAAAAACAAGACGCTCTGCTCCAGCCACAATCTCCCTAGAAGAATAAAAACAAGACGCTCTGCTCCAGCCACAATCTCTCTAGAAGAATAAAAACAAGACGCTCTGCTCCAGCCACAATCTCTTTAGAAGAATAAAAACAAGACGCTCTGCTCCAGCCACAATCTCCCTAGAAGAATAAAAACAAGACGCTCTGCTCCAGCCACAATCTCCCTAGAAAAATAAAAACAAGACGCTCCAGCCACAATCTCCCTAGAAGAATAAAAACAAGACGCTCTGCTCCAGCCACAATCTCCCGAGAAGAATAAAAAAAGATGCTCTGCTCCAGCCACAATCTCCCTAGAAGACTAAAAACAAGACGCTCCAGCCAAAATCTCCCTAGAAGAATAAAAACAAGACGCTCTGCTCCAGCCACAATCTGTCTAGAAGAATAAAAACAAGACGCTCTGCTCCAGCCACAATCTCTCTAGAAGAATAAACAAAAGACGCTACAGCCACAATCTCCCTAGAAGAATAAAAAAAAGACGCTCTGCTCCAGCCACAATCTCCCTAGAAGAATAAAAACAACACGGTTTGCTCCAGCCACAATCTCTCTAGAAGAATGAAAACAAGACGCTCTGCTCCAGCCACAATCTCCATAGAAGAATAAAAACAATACGTTCTGCTCCAGCCACAATCTCTCTAGAAGAATAAAAACAAGACGCTCTGCTCCAGCCACAACCTCCATAGAAGAATAAAAACAAGACGCTCTGCTCCAGCCACAATCTCTCTAGAAGAATAAAAACAACACGGTCTGCTCCAGCCACAATCTCTCTAGAAGAATTAAAAACAATACGCTCTGCTCCAGCCACAATCTCTCTAGAAGAATAAAAACAAGACGCTCTGCTCCAGCCACACTCTCCTTAGAAGAATAAAAACAATATGCTCTGCTCCAGCCACAATCTCCCTAGAAGAATAAAAACAAGAGGCTCTGCTCCAGCCACAATCTCTCTAAAAGAATAAAAAGAAGACGCTCTGCTCCAGCCACACTCTCCTTAGAAGAATAAAAACAATATGCTCTGCTCCAACCACTATCTCCCTAGAAGAATAAAAACAAGAGGCTCTGCTCCAGCCAGAATCTCTCTAGAAGAATAAAAACAAGACGCTCTGCTCCAGCCACAATCTTGCTAGAAGAATAAAAACAAGACGCTCCAGCCACAATCTCTCTAGAAGAATAAAAACAAGACGCTCTGCTCCAGCCACAATCTCTCTAGAAGAATAAAAACAAGACGCTCCAGCCACAATCTCCCTAGAAGAATAAAAACAAGACGCTCCAGCCACAATCTCTCTAGAAGAATAAAAACAAGACGCTCTGCTCCAGCCACAATCTCCCTAGAAGAATACAAACAAGACGCTCTGCTCCAACCACAATCTCTCTAGAAGAACAAAAACAAGACGCTCTGCTCCAGCCACAATCTCTCTATAAGAATAAAAACAATACGCTCCACCCACAATCTCCCTAGAAGAATGAAAACAAGATGCTCTACTCCAGCCACAATCTCCCTAGAAGAATAAAAACAAGACGCTCCAGCCACAATCTCCCTAAAAGAATCAAAACAAGACGCTCCAGCCGCAATCTCCCTAGAAGAATAAAAACGAGACGCTCCAGCCACAATCTCTCTAGAAGAATAAAATCAAGACGCTCCAGCCACAATCTCCCTAAAAGAATAAAAACAAGACGCTCTAGCTACAATCTCTCTAGAAGAATAAAAACAAGACGCTCCAGCCACAATCTCTCTAGAAGAATAAAAACAAGACGCTCTGCTCCAACCACAATCTCTCTAGAACAGTGTTTCTCAATCCTGGTCCTCGAGTACCACTGTCCTGCATGTTTTAGATGCTACCCTGCTTCAGCACACCGTGATACAAGTACCTGTGTCATCAACAGAACTGTGCAGACCTTGGTGACAAGCTAATTAGGACCTTTAATTAGAATCAGGTGTGTTGGTGCAGGGAAACATCTAAAACATGCAGGACAGTGGTACTCGAGGACCAGGATTTAGAAGCACTGCTCTAGAAGAATAAAAACAAGACGCTCCAGCCACAATCTCCCTAGAAGAATAAAAACAAGATGCTCTGCTCCAGCCACAATCTCCCTAGAAGAATAAAAACAAGACGCTCCAGCCACAATCTCCCTAAAAGAATAAAAACAAAACCTCGGCACAGTGGATGAAAGTCCCCTCCTGATACAGAGTCTAGAATTTCAGCCCCCTAGCTCAAAGCGTTACTGAACTTTGCAAAAAAAGACACAAAATAGTCTTCGCAGGCCGAAAAGCAACAGACGCGGTGACCTTTGACACTTCCGAAAGTCACACAGATCTGAAACTCCGCACAGTGGATGAAAGTCACCTCCTGATACTGAATATAGAATTTCAGCCTCCTAGCTCAAAGCGTTAGTGAACTATACAAAAAAAGACACAAAATAGGCCCTGTTCCATTAGTCAGGAGGCTCTCAGAGCTAAATGTTTCTACACCCTCCTAACCAGCCAGAACGTTTTGGAGGAAACACTGTTGCAGAAGTCATAGAAATCTGAATTTTTTTATATGTTGTTTGGGGGCATCCCCTGATCAGCCAGACGTTAGTTTGGTGCAGATCGGACCTGTACTTTTCTATGGGCGGGGCTTTGAAACGTCACCTTTTCCAACATTCGAAAGGACACCGTTGCCACAATATTTGAGCAAACCAGGTAAAACTTGACCTGTGGCCTCTATATGAGGCCTCGATTGGGCTTGCCAAGTGTCAACTCTGTGAACCCTCTACAATGCCAACTAGCTCTGTGGAAGTCGTACAGCCACGGGACCAAATGGTCCTAGCGAAGGGCCTTCTGCCTTGCAACATAGTCAAAGATCAGCCTCCCAGCTCAAAGCGTTAGTGAATTATTTAAAAAAAAACACAAAAAAGGCCCGAAAAAAGCACCACACACGGTGACCTTTGGCAATTCCGAAGGTCACACAGATCTGAAACTCCGCACAGTGGATGAAAGTCACCTCCTGATACTGAATCTAGAATTTCAGCCTCCTAGCTCAAAGCGTTAGTGAACTATGCAAAAAAAGACACAAAATAGGCCCTGTTCCATTAGTCAGGAGGCTCTCAGAGCTAAAGGTTTCTACACTCTCCTAACCAGCCAGAACGTTTTGGAGGAAACACTGTTGCAGAAGTCATAGAAATCTGAATTTTTTATATGTTGTTTGGGGGCATCCCCTGATCAGACAGACGTTAGTTTGGTGCAGATCGGACCTGTACTTTTCTATGGGCGGGGCTTTGAAACGTCACCTTTTCCAACATTCGAAAGGACACCGTTGCCACAATATTTGACCAAACCAGGTAAAACTTGACCTGTGGCCTCTATATGTGGCCTCGATTGGGCTTGCCAAGTCTCAACTCTGTGAACCCTCTGCAATGCCAACTAGCTCTGTGGAAGTCGTACAGCCACGGGACCAAATGGTCCTAGCAAAGGGCCTTCTGCATTGCAACATAGTCAAAGATCAGCCTCCCAGCTCAAAGCGTTAGTGAATTATTAAAAAAAAACACAAAAAAGGCCCGAAAAAGGCACCACACACGGTGACCTTTGGCAATTCCGAAGGTCACACAGATCTGAAACTCCGCACAGTGAATGAAAGTCCCCTCCTGATACAGAGTCTAGAATTTCAGCTTCCTAGCTCAAAGCGTAACCCACTAATGTTGTGTAATTAACAAGGATACAGTGATTTAGGCTTCAGAACGTCACATTATGCAACAGAAACGTCACCAGCGTCATGTGTGCGACCTGTTTACAATTAGTTTGGCCACCGTCAATATTTTCTTGTATTTTACCTGTTTTATATTCTAAAGTCACACTTAAAAGTAACCCCACTTCTCTGTCACTCCAAACGAAAGACTCTCGTTCCGTCTTGGAAGTAAAGCCTGAATTATGGTCCTGCGTTAAATCGACGCAGAGCCTACGGCGTAGGGTACGCAGCGATGCGCGCCGTACGGTGTGCGTCACCGCGTACCCTACGCCTTCGGCTCTGCGTTGGTGTAACGTGGAACCATAAATCAGCCTTAACTGGAAGTTACACGTGTCATTTGTTGATGTTTTTTCCAGGATTCTGATTAGCTGGCATGATCCTCTCAGCGGCTTAGCTGAAACTAAAGGTTGATGTCTTTAGACACCGATTTAATTATCAATCACTTTTAATTAACGCTTGCTCACATTCACATTCTGTTTAATTTTGGAATACATAGTTAAAACGATTTTGTCAAGCAAAGCGGGCTGGCGTCGTCTCTATAGCAACGGTAGCTGAGGATTATGGGTAGTGTATCACCTACAGTGATAAAACAACTCTTTCTTTCTCAGAATCGAAGGGAAAAACATGAAAATTGATGTGCAGGAAATTAACCCACTAATGTTGTGTAATTTACAAGGATACAGTGGTGTTTCTGCCTTAAGAAATGTTGCAGATATCATTGTGAAAATCGCTGTTAATGTCAAAACGGACAGTAATTAGAATACTTCCGTGTGTCCGATCCTCCGTTATCCAATGGGACTGATGCTCTCAGCGGCTTGAAATGACGCGGCCGGTCCTCACTTATCCAATGGGACTGATGCTCTCAGCGACGCTGCCGGGTTACATTAGAATCTTTTGAGAGCCCGCTGTGTCAGTGCTTGACGCTGAGGGCGACCTTGTGCGTCAGAAACTGTCAGAAACTGACGCCTAAGGGCCCTGACCAAGCGTCGGTTTTTGACGAGCTGGGAGTGAGAATGTGTTGTCATTTGACTGACTGTCTCTTTTATTTTGGGCGGGCCGGAAGTCGGACTTTTGGAATGCAAGAAAATCCGGATGGTTTTCAAAATAAAAATGCTTTCTGCGCGACTCGCTCCCGGTATCAAAATCAAAGCACAAGCAGAATGAACACGGACTCTGTGTATTTTGGTTGTTATTACTTGTTAATAATTAAATACTTTGGGTGGGGGGGATACATTTTGAGAAACAAGTTTTCATATAGCCTATACTGTTGGACCGCTGTTGTGTGGTAATTTTTCTGAAAAAAAAATGTTTCCCAAAATTACCCCCCCCCTCTGTTTTTTTCACAAATCGCACCCTGTATATATGTATTGCTAGAAATGTAATCAAAACGCATTTCTATGCAGAAACTAACTCAAAATATAGATTTTTTTTCACAGCACTGTCCAGCAACCAAAAATGTAACGATTTCACGTTATTAAAACGTTCCAGTTTTACATTATTCTGACGAGATCTGAAGAAAACGTTGCAACCACGAGCAAGCAAGAGATAAAGTACATTTATATATTGCTAGAAATGTAATCAAAACGCATTTCTATGCAGAAACTAACTCAAAATATTGATTTTTTTTCACAGCACTGTCCAGCAACCAAAAATGTAACGATTTCACGTTATTAAAACGTTCCAGTTTTACATTATTCTGACGAGATCTGAAAAAACGTTGCAACCACGAGCAAGCAAGAGATTATGTACATTTACTGAGTGAATATTATGAAAGTAAAATATGTATTGCTAGAAATGTAATCAAAACGCATTTCTATGCAGAAACTAACTCAAAATATTGATTTTTTTCACAGCACTGTCCAGCAACCAAAAATGTAATGATTTCACATTATTAAAACGTTCCAGTTTTACATTATTCTGACGAGATCTGAAAAAAACGTTGCAACCACGAGCAAGCAAGAGATAAAGTACATTTATATATTGCTAGAAATGTAATCAAAATGCATTTCTATGCAGAAACTAACTCAAAATATAGATTTTTTTCACTCAAAAATTAAAAATGTCCACCGTGTTTGTTGGTGTCACGGCCAGAATCTTAAAAGTCACGTGACTTGGACGCAAAACGAATAGGCAGAAAAATGTAACAGTTATACATTTCAAGGGCTAGAAAAATGTAACAGTTATACATTTCAAGGGCTAATATTGTAACCCCTCTACGTTTTTCCACTTTGGACCAACATAGGCATGGTACGTTTTTATTTGAGACTGGGTTGGAATACATGACTGGTGTGTCGCTGTCTGTAGTACTTTAGGTCCGGTTGTATTAATCTAGGTCCAGGTGTTTTATCTGCTCCCTGCATTTTCTCCAACAATTTGAAGTTAGATCACATTTGTACTTACTTTGAATTTTGGGTGTCCTAAAATATCTAATTAAAATCTTCCACACAAACTCCTTCCAATAATTGAATTAGTTGTTTCTTATATGTTTTTACACATTTGTTCCCAATCAACAGAAGAAATATTACAAAGAAGTTCATTCTCCCATCTATTTTTAATATAAAGATCAATTTACCATTGATATTTCTTATATAAATTAATGATTTGCCCAATGTATCAGATCAGCTATTTAAAATGTTATTTGCTGATGATACTAGTTTGTTTTACTCACACAGAAATCCTTTATTCTTGATAGAACAATATTTGGAGCAGATTAAAACACATTGGTTTAGTGTCTGTCTATCCCTCTAAGTATGTGATCAGAAATGATCTTTAATCTTGAATATTCAGATTCAGGAATCAGAGATAACCAGGACTGAAAGACATGGAAACATATTCAATAACCTGATAAAGCATCAATGAACATCTAAAAGTCTGTAAACTCTAAGTTGAAGTACTTTCATGAAACAAAACAAAGAAACAAAGGATCATTTTTATTGCATGAATTTTATTATTGATTCATCTGATCAGCCTCAATCATATTTGTGTTTACATCATATCAAATATTTGATTTCTTTGACATAAACATCATGCTCTTCCTCAGTTGAAGAAGAAAACATTATTGATTAAGTTGTTTCTAATAAGTCTGAATTGGAACCTTCATTTCTGAAGTTAGGTCATGTGGATTTGACCAAACTTTATGAAATAAGACTGATGGACGGGGGAGTGGTAGTCTAGTGGCTCAGATGTTGATTTGGATAAAGCGTCTGCTAAATTACAGCAGTAGTAGGATTGTATGCCAGATCGTTTTTCACAACGACCATAGCAGTTTCTGCCAGAGATCCCAGGAACCGAACCCCAATCCTGCTGCAGCCTTCATCTGCAAGAGGAACAAGAACATGATTTACACAAAGAAGAGATGATTCTTGTCCTTCAGAACTCTGAAACAATCCACAACTCTGAACATTTATAACAACACATCATCTTTTCATGTGAGTCGCCCTGTAACCACGTCTGCTAATGTCATTAGCTGGACAAGGTCTGTATTTAATATCCAGCAGATTTTTGACTTACCAGCCGTTATTGCCATGCATGGTTGTAGTAGGTGTTGTTGACAACAGGATGACCACCGGTGCTGTTGATACAGCCTGCTTGTTTCCCTAAAAGGACCAACCATGAAGAAAAGAGTTTCAGCTGCAGCTCACTGAGATGATGCTGACACCTAAAGATGCTGACATGGTTCTACGTCTGCTCTGTTTAGACCCTCCAGAAAAACGCGGGCAAAAATCCTTGATTCTGCGGGCTAAAATCCTTGATTTTGCAGTCTAAAATAATTGATTATGCGATTAAATGTGCAGGTTTTTTATGTGCTTTTATGCGGTGAAATTGCAGAATATGCTGGAAGTTGCGGAATATGCGGGAAGTCGTGGAATATGCGGAAAGTTACAAAATATGCGAAATATGCAGGAAGTTGCGGATTCGGCCCTGAGCTCTTTCCTCTTAAATTCAACAGGTTGTCTCGTCTGATCTGAGGTCGTAGGAGAAAAAAAAAGGAGAGCGCGGGTGGAGAGGAGAGGGGCGGTGGCCGTCTCTCTCCCTCCAGCCCGCGGCTCAGTGCTCGGGTGATTGCCGGGCGCACCGGCGCGACGAGGGGGACGAGCCGGAGCTCCATCACCCCACGCGTCCGCCGCCACTATCCCCCAAGTGGATGGGAGCTCCGCCTCCGCCGGCCCTCGCAGGCGCAGTGGTGCGCGGTCAGCGCGGATCCTAAGTCCACCGGTAGCCGCGCCCACCGCGCAAGCAGGCTCTCTTTTTCGTCTCACCCCCGGGTTGAGAGCTGCTGTTTGGGGGGTGGCGGTTTCTGCGAGCGGTGCGGAGGTCCCCGGGCGGGTCCCGCACGTCGCGACCGGGCGTCCCGACATGTCACTCACAACACTCCCCCCTTTTTCCAAATTTTATGCGAAAATGTGCGGCGATGATGCGGTGAAATCAAGCGAGCCCCGCATAATTCATATTAATGCAATATTAACCCCAGTAAAAGTGATTTTTCTGCACCAGACATTGAAATCCACGGAAGGTCTGTAAATCCACGGACAGCCGTGAAATCCGCGAAAAATTCCGCGAAAATCACGGAATCGCGGATTCCGTGATCACAGCTCAGTGAGATGATGCTGACACCTAAAGATGCTGACATGGTTCTACGTCTGCTCTGTTGCTGATTCACACCGTTGAGCAGCTGAGAACAACCTGAAACCTTGTTTGGTTTGTTTCAGTCTGACACGTTGGAGGTTGGAGGAACGAGGAAACTCACCGAGGTGAGTGTGGTTTCCACCACCAACACCAATAACACCATGACCGTTGGAGCTTGATACTCGCCCTTAATGATGAACCATGAAGAAAAGTGTTTCAGCTGCAGCTCACTGAGATAATGCTGACAGCTAAAGATGCTGACATGGTTCTACGTCTGCTCTGTTGCTGATTCACACCGTTGAGCAGCTGAAAACAACCTGAATTGCTGTTTGGTTTGTTTCAGTCTGACATGTTGGAGGAACGAGGAAACTCACCGAGGTGAGAGATGTTTCCACCACCAACACCAACACCGGTGGAGCCTGAACCCAACCCTAAAAGGACCAACCATGGAGAAAAGAGTTTCAGTTCAATTTCAATTCAATTTTATATATATAGCGTCCAATACAACAGATGTTGTCTCTAGACGCTTTCCAGAGATCCAGAACATAAACATAAACCCCCGAGCAGTTATTATATAAACAATGGCAGGTAAAAACTCCCCTAGTGGGAGAAAAGCCTTAAGACAAACAGTGGCAAGAAAAACCTGCACTCTGAGAGCAGAGAGCTCTGCCAGGAACATAAGGCACTATCAGGTCTTGTAAATACTGCGGAGCTAAGCCGTTTTGGGCTTTATATGCAAGTAATACAATTTTAAATTGGATTCTGAATTTTACAGGTAACCAATGGAGCGACGCTAACACTGGAGAGACGTGGTCTCTCCTGCTGATTCCTGTCAGCACTCGTGCTGCTGCATTCTGTATCAGCTGGAGCCTATTCAGCAAATTACTTGGACATCCTGCTAACAACACATTACAGTAATCCAGTCTAGAAGATACAAACGCATGAACTAGTTTTTCTGCATCACTCTGCGAGAGGATTTTCCTAATCTTTGCAATATTACGGAGATGGAAAAACGCTATTTTACAAACCTGATTAACATATGGTTTAAACGACAAATCCTGATCGATCCTTTTTTATATACTATTAGAATATCTTTCCATTCACGATAAGAGTCTACAGACTTACAAGAGTGCCACTTCCTTTCCATTTTACGCACGCTTTGTTTCAACATGCGGATATCTGAATTATACCAGGGAGTTAAGCTCCTGTGGCTAGAAACCCTCCTTTTCAAAGGAGCAACTTCATCTAAAGCTGAGTGCAACAGATCAGCAGTGTTACTAACAAGAAAATCAACATCAACATCAGAGGTAGAACCCAGGTCACTGGCCTCGACTACATCACTATTTCGCACTGTCGTGAGATAAGCAATGGCCTCCCTAAATTTAACAATAACTTCATCAGACAAACATCTGCTAAAATAATACCTCCTGCCCTGCACTTCAACATCAACAACATTCAATTCCAACGTTATTAAATAATGGTCGGATAAAAGGGAGTTTACAGGTGACACCAACAGACCATCAGTTTCAACACCGTAGGTGAGAATGAGATCGAGAGTATGATCAAAATAGTGCGTCGGTTTATCCACTTTTTGTGAGATACCCATTGATTCTAGAAGAGAATTGAAAGCTAATTTAAGATTACCGCTTTCAACATCCATATGAATATTAAAATCACCCACTATAATGAATTTATCTGTCCTGATCAATAATCCAGAAAGGAAATCTAAAAATTCAGACAGAAACTCTAGATAAGCGCCAGCAGGGGGCCGGTACACTACCACTAACACAACTGGCTTCTCTGATTTCCAGCTCGGAAATTTCAGACCAAGCGTGAGGCTTTCAAATGTATTATAGTTGCACTTAGGTTCAGGTTTTGTTTGGAGACTGGAGTTATAAATTGCTGCGACTCCTCCGCCTCGGCCCGTGCTTCTAGGAATGTGATGATTAAAGTAGCCGGGCGGAGTTGATTCATTCAAACTAACATACTCTCCCTTCTGTAACCATGTTTCTGTTAAGCAGAAAATATCACTCCTGCTCTCTGTAATTATATAATTTACTAACAGAGACTTGGAGCTTAATGATCGTATATTTAGTAGTCCGCATCTAATTTTTCGGTCTCTTATTCAGCTGCAGCTCACTGAGATGATGCTGACACCTAAAGATGCTGACATGGTTCTATGTCTGCTCTGTTGCTGATTCACACCGTTGAGCAGCCGAAAACAACCTGAATTGCTGTTTGGTTTTTTTCAGTCTGACATGTTGGAGGAACGAGGAAACTCACCGACTGTCACGACTTGAGTGTCGTTTCCATCACCAACACAACAACACCGGATCCACTTACACGAAAAACAGAAACACATCACGTCTCCAGGTTTGGCCTCCTTTTCCTCCTTCAAGCAGAAAGAATAAAGAAAGGAAGTATTTTATTATTATGGGATACCAAGTAGTGGCATGTCCATATTTCAATCGTCCAGAATGGCCCAAAGGGCAATGTTGCTAGCATTTTGCTAACAAGCTAAAGTTGCACAAGTCCCACTGGGACCAGCGGGTGAACAGGATGACCTGATCTGATGAGGAAGAAAAATCCCCAAAAAATAAAACAGGGCCAGAAAAACGAGAAAAAAACATGAAAATGAAGGCGATATAATAGTATACAGAAAAGGTTTCCCTTTTCTTCTTATTAGGGCCCGAGCACTGACAGTGTTGGGGCCCTATTGTATCTGTAGGAATTGTTCTGGTTTTTATTTTATTTTTTTAGGGTCTTTTTTCCCCCTAAACGTGCCCCAAAAGTCACCAAATTTTGCACAAAGCCAGGCCTGTGGCCAATGTCCGACTTCCTGTTGGGTTTGGGCCATGGCGCCAAGACACTTTTCTTTAAGTTGTGACATGATACAGGTGTGTACTGATTTTTGTGCATGTACGTCAAACCGTATTGTGGGGCTTGAGGCACAAAGTATTCTAGGGGGCGCTGTTGAGCCGTTAGGCCACGCCCATTAATGCAAACAGTCAGTTTATCCTGAACCCCTTTTACTTTTCTTCCGTATTTATTAGAGTACTCATTTTTCATTCATTCCTTTATTTATTTTTGTCCTCATTCTTTTCTTATGTATTTATTTTTATATTCATGTATTTATTTTATTCCATTCCCTTTATGTAATCTCAGTTTGATTGTTCTCTCAATCTGATGTTCTTGTGTTTACATCTGAGTTTGTCATAGTTCTTGATAAATAAAGTAATTGAATAAATATTCGTGTTTCCGTCTGGTTGCGTTCTTGAAGTTTAGATCTAAATATTTCAATATTTGTACAGTTAAATTCTTTTAAATTCAGTTTCTTGTAGTGATTCCTGTAGAGAGGTATGTGAGGTTTCAGGTGAAATTAAGGCAGAATTAGTTTTTATCGTTTCTGCAACACTGAACCTGAAGTAAAAAAAAAAGAAAAAGGTGTTTCATCCTTTTCTTTTATAGTAAAAGTGTATAAATATTACGGTGGAAGTCCGGGTTTAATCAAGGTAGTGAAAGAGATATATGAAATAAAACATATCTGCATTATTCAAACTCAGTAACTTCATGTTTTTCTGTTTCTAAACCGCTTTCATTCATTTACCGTAAAGGTTGAAATAGAAGCGTACATGGAATTTAGGAGCGGCTGATTTGACCGTAGATACTAATGACGGCTGGAACCTGGTGCTGGTGCTGAGGGGGATTAAACGGTGGTGGTACCAGTACTGGTACCGGTACCGGTACCAGTACTGGTACCGGTACCGGTACCATGAAACATGCTTTATTTGTTTCAGTAGAAAAACCACAGTAAAAAATATCTGGCTTGATCTACTTTAAATAAATTAAGACAACTTTTTTCCATGAGATTTTTATGTAGATCAAGAAAAACTAGTCTTTGTATAAACGACTTAAGTTTTAGTTTGTACAAAATTAATTTGCAAATAAATTCAACTTAATTTTGCTAATTAAAGTAAACTTAACACAATTAAGTTGACTGTACTTGCTAAATGTATTATTTACATACATAAATAAAGTATTTTATACAAAGACTAGTCTTTCTTGATCTACATAATAATCTCATGCAAAAGTTGACTTATTTTTTTTAAGTAGATCCAGCACAATGTTTGTATCAGTGCATCTAATGTTTCTCTCGCTACTTTGGTGTTTCCAGGAACGAGGAAATACTTTCCACAACTAAACTAAGACGTTTTGACGACAGAACAAACTTCAAAACGTTTCATTAAGTTGTTCTTAAACAACTTCTAACAAAAATACAGAGTTTCTTGTTCCTGCAGTTAATCAGGGAGGTTTTACTCACCAACTGCTTCCAACACTTTTACTGTCAGAGGGAGAAGTTCAGTCCAAACACATCCGATGACCGATGACTCCACCCATGACTCTCTATGTCAAAACATTCAAAAGTTATGGCAGAATCACATATCAACCAATCAGCTACTAGTATCACTTCCTGTTTAGCGCTGAAGTTTGACGCGGCGCCACGGCCACGCCATTTCACAAAAACTCACGATTTTGATAACTTTTCATGGTTAACGTCTTTTGTGTCTCCTGAGCGAGTTTTATGTGGAACTGACGATCCTGCTAGGAGGAATTCGTTAAAGTACGACACGTGAAAATGGCATAAATTGCGCCAAAATTACACGATTAATTCAAAATGTCCAACTTCCTGCTGGTTTCGGCCATGGCTCCAAGAGACTTTTCTTTAAGTTGCAACATGATACAGGTGTGTACCGATTTTCGTGCATGTACGTCAAACCGTATCGTGGGGCTTGAGGCACAAAGTTTTCTAGGGGGCGCTATGAAAAGTCTCTTGGAGCCATGGCCCAAACCCAACAGGAAGTCAGCCATTTTGAACATTTTGAATGAATTGTGTAATTTTGGCGCAATTTATGCCATTCCTTCAGCCTGATCTGACGGGTTGCCGTAGCAACGACGTCGGAGCGGAGGCGTCACCCAGCGCGTGGATTGTGTGAAGTCATGTATTTTTTTTATATATATAAAAAAATCCCAAAATATCTGTACCGTTTCTGATTGAGTCGGCACTGCCTATCATTTTTAGACATAAAAATGAACGCATACCGCAAAAGTTGTGTCTCGGCGGAGGGACCCGGCGTCCCAGCAAAATGAGAAACAGAGAAAAGTGTTCAGAACAAAACCACCAGCAAACTAACAAACCAACCAACAAAGCTCAGAGTTAACAAAACGAACCAGCAATGAACAACTGCAGCCTCGCTCCATTACCTCTCCTCCTGATGAGCTGACGGGCTGCAGGTTCAGGCTCACAGCGCGACTGAAGGCTGATTTATGGTTCCGCGTTACACCAACGCAGACCTACGGCGTAGGGTACGCGGCGACCATACGTGGAAATGCAGTCTTTTTTTTTGCTATTAAAACATGATTTGTAATATGAATTTGGAACACTTCAATTTTTTCAATTCAATTCAATTCAATTTTATTTATATAGCGTCTAATACAACAGAGTTGTCTCTAGACGCTTTACAGAGACCCATACCCAGAACATGACCCCCGAGCAGTTATTACATAAACAATGGCAGGTAAAAAACTCCCCTAGTGGGAGAAAAACCTTAAGCCAAACAGTGGCAAGAAAAACTCCCCTTTAGGAGGGAAGAAACCTCGAGCAGGACCAGGCTCGTAAGGGGGGACCCTCCTGCCGAGGGCCAGACTGGTGGGTCAGGGACGTCAACAGCACAGCAGGCAGGTGGAAGCAGCAACGGGATGACCAGGGGTGGGGACCGCAGGCCAGCACGCAGCTCCCGAAGCTCCGGCCCAATCATCAAGTCCCAGGTTGGGGTGCAGGGTCGGGGAAAGGTTGAGAAGGGGCAGGGCCAGGGAGAGGAGTCTTGAGGGACGAACCTTCTCCCCCGCCCAAAAGGGGCCGTTACCCTGCCCCCCTCACTCCCACACTGCCAACACAGTCTCACTCCCAGCGCGTCAAAAACCGACGCTTGGTCAGGGCCCTTAGGCGTCAGTTTCTGACGCACAAGGTCGCCCTCAGCGTCATGCACCGACGCAGCGGGCTCTCAACAGATTCTAATGTAACCCGGCGGCGTCGCTTCAAGCCGCTCACAGCATCAATCCCATTGGATAAGTGAGGACCGGCCACGTCGCTTCCAGCAGCTGGGCGCATCAGTCCCCCATTGGATAACGGAGGATCAGACACACGGAAGTATTCTAATTACTGTCCGTTTTGACGTTAACAGCGATTTTCACAATGATATCTGTAACATTTCTTAAGGCAGAAACACAACATTAGTGGGTTCATTTCCTGCACATCAATGTTCATGTTTTTCCTTTCATTCTGAGAAATAAAGAGTTGTTTTACGCTGAGAGCATCATGACAGCCAATCAGAATCCTGGAAAAAACATCAACAAATGACACGTGTAACTTCCAGGCTGATTTATGGTTCCGCGTTACACCAACGCAGAGCCTACGGCGTAGGGTACGCTCTGCGTCGATTTAACGCGGACCATAATTCAGGCTTTATTCTAAAGGATGCAGCGGCAAATTGTTGCAAGGATGTCTTTGTGGTTTCCATTCGGAGCTATAAATCTGTTTTTTCCTAATCTGCAGGTCAACATATGAGACGTAAAATGGTTTTACTGACACCGGTACTGTCGCTGCTGCTCTCCTGGGCTGCGGCGGAGACGTGCCGGGGGACGCGCTGCTTCGGCAGGGGCTCCGGAGACCCGAGCCCGGGCAGCAGAGCCTCCAGACCCCCGAGCACCATGGGCAGCACCCCGGGGCAGCACCCAGGGGAGATGGGCGCACCCCGCGCCGGGGCGCAGCAGCAGGACGCGCAGCCGCGGATTGCGAGCGCCTCCAGCGCTGCCGGCGCTGGAGGATGCTCCGGCGCGCACTGCTCCGGCTCGGGGAGACGCATCCCCATCCAGCCCGCAAACGACACCCGGGACTGCCGGGGGATAGAGTGCAGGCTGCCGCTGAGGATCGGAGCCAAGCCCCGGGGAAGGTCCTGCGTCGGGGACGGCTGTGCCCCGGAGGAGGAGAGCGCGCCCCCGGACCCGGTGCGCAGAGGCGATTCTAGGGGGCCCCTCAAACCAGCATTCATCACCGTTATGTTATAATAAACTGACACCAACGAAAACGTTATGAAATTTTGTTTTTCATTCCAAATGTTTTTCTTTACCTTCGGCTGAGCTGAATCGGCTCCATTTAAAACTTCCAGAATGAACGTTAAATTCTGTGCACACGACACTGTGTGTAGTTTTTTTTTTTTTGACACTGTGTACAGGTGGATGATCCGTGATCATGGGAATGACGACATGGGGGCCCTTGAGGGAGGTTTCTTACTGGCTACTGAGATGTCATTGATAAATGCCCTATGTTTGTTTAAGGAGGGAGGTGTGGTCATTGCGGTTACCACATTTTGAGATCTGTGGAGTAAAAACAGCCTTCAAAATAATTTTTTATTCCTCAATACCCCTGACAGGAAACACCTTTGTTTATAGTAATAATTAAAAAAAAAAAAAAATGATTTTTTTTTTTTTTTTTTTTTGGGGGGGGGCCTTATGGGCCCCCCAACAACTCGGGGCCCCAAGCAGTTGCCTGCCTTGCCTGTTCAAGCTGCGCCCCTGCCGGTGCGTGTGTCCGACAGAGCCGCGCAGTTCCTGGCCGACTCATCATCATCATCATCATCATCATCATCATGATCATCTTCATCTTCATCTTCATGATCATCTTCATCATCATCATCATCATGATCATCTTCATCATCATCATCATCATCATCATCATCATCATCATCTTCATCTTCATGATCATCTTCATCATCATCATCATGATCATCTTCATCATCATCATCATCATCATCATGATCATCTTCATCATCATCATCATCATCATCATCATCATCATCATCATCTTCATGATCATCTTCATCATCATCATGATCATCTTCATCATCATCATCATGATCATCATCATCATCATGATCATCTTCATCATCATCATCATGATCATCTTCATCATCATCATCATCATCATCATCATCATCATCATCTTCATGATCATCTTCATCATCATCATGATCATCTTCATCATCTTCATCATCATCTTCATCATCATCTTCATCTTCATGATCATCTTCATCTTCATCATCATCATCATCATCATCATCATCATCATCATCATCATCATCTTCATCTTCATCATCATCAATATCATGATCATCTTCATCTTCATCATCATCATCATCATCATCATCATCATCATCATCATTATGATAATCTTCATCATCATCATCATGATCATCATCATCATCATCATCATCATCATCATCATCATCTTCATCATCATCATCATCATCATCATCATCATCATCATCTTCATCATCATCTTCATCATCATCTTCATCTTCATCATCATCATCATGATCATCTTCATCTTCATCATCATCATGATCAGCTTCATCATCATCATGATCATCTTCATCATCATCATGATCATCTTCATCTTCATCATCATGATCATCTTCATCATCATCATGATCATCTTCATCTTCATCATCATCATGATCATCTTCATCTTCATCATCATCTTCATCATCATCATTATGATCATCTTCATCATCATCATTATGATCATCTTCATCATCATCATGATCATCTTCATCTTCATCATCATCATGACCATCTTCATCTTCATCTTCATCTTCATCATCATCATCATCATCATGATCATCTTCATCATCATCATCATCTTCATCATCATCATGATCATCTTCATATTCATCATCATGATCATCTTCATCTTCATCATCATGATCATCTTCATCATCATCATCATCATCATCATGATCATCTTCATCATCATCTTCATCATCATCATGATCATCTTCATCATCATCATGTGACCTTCGGAAGTGTC